>NW_015167064.1:329645-426137 GCF_001447785.1 Gekko japonicus
GGGGGGGTCAATAGTGGGAGGGCTTCTAATGTCCTGGCCCCACTGGTGGACCTCCTGCTGGCACTGGTATTTCTGGCCACTGTGTGATACAGAGTGTTGGACTGGATGGGCCTTTGGCCTGATCCAACATTGGCGTCTCTTATGTTCTTATGTTAAGTATATAAGATAAAAGTGACTGCAGTATGGACAACATCCTGCACATCTCTGAATGCAGTACACATTTCAGCTAACTTTAAAGACAATTATCTACAGATCACTGTAGCAGGCTAAAAACTGTCAAGTTTCGAATCCTATTCAATATTCTTTGTACTTTAAGATGTTTGACTTTCTGTTAATTTGAGAAACTCTGACTTGCCAAAAGGAAGGTCCTTTTCAAACTATGAAACCTAAAAGATCAACTTCCATATATGTAATTTTTTACCTTTAAAATTACCCACTTTCAAGAGTTGTTTTGTAGGCAAGGCGATTAACAATGCATCTACTATTCTTGGCAGTGCTAATCATATCAAGAACTCTCATGAATTTCATAGATCTGTCTTACTGCATCAAGGGAATTTGTAAGAGATTCACGTGAATATCACTGTATATAAAACACAACTTTTCAGGGTATACCTGTATATCTTTAGTAGAAGTTAAAGAACATACATTTTTCACAAAACATATGTAAAGTGGGAAACTGGCATGGTGCACAGATCTCTTAAAACTGACAAAGAACTGTGAAGGAAATGGAATTTCTCCATCCATTTTATAAAATGTAGGCATAGTCACCCTGTTAAACTGACATTATCTTTAAACATCATATGATCTACAGCAGTAATTTGTTATGCAATTTCTACACTGCTTAAGTTTTACTCTACTCATAACTGCCAGGCACAAAATACCCACATCCATTCATCTACTAATTCACTAACAGTGTAACCCTAAGCATACACCTTCCAAAGTCCACTGAAGTCAACTCTTATATTCCTAAATGTAAATCATCCAGCTGCATTTTTCATATGAATGTCACATGTCTGTTTTCCCTAACTACAAAAAGCCTACAAAAGTATATTTTTAAATATGTGTGTGTGTGTGTGTGTGTATTTTCAAAATCCATCTACTTTTAAAAAATGGTTTACAAATTCCACCTTTTATTTCCCTGTACCATGCCTCTGGTTAAATAAGCAATAGTTAGTATTCTTATGTCAATAATAGGCAATAAATTGTATTTGCTGTCTCATACATTAACTGTTGCAAATGAAAGCACCATACAAATCTGCTCAAAAGCTACACCTTATTTTCAAAGAGAATGCATGAAACAATTTGTATTTCTCCAAAAGAGTGGCATTTCAAAAGCTCATCTTGTTGTATAACCATGGAAATAGTGAAAAACATACATTCCCAAACAAATATTACTTTTTCTCAATGGTATGAAGTAATTAAAGCCATATGTGTAAATCTGTGATCCGTGCAGTAGTTCAAGCTGCAGCTAATAGAAAATACAGAGAATGAACTCTGCCATATAAAAGATTCTTGTTACAGAAATATAATGTGAAAACCAGATGCAGACAGAAACCCTTAATCACAGATGGGAATGTAATCACTGGCATACAGAATATTTTTGATCAATCTTAACCATATGCGAAATGTATTTATTTTGTACAGAATGCAATAACTTGAGAGAGCCTTCTATTTGAAATCAGTTAACCTCATAGTGAAAGCACTTTTATCTTATTCCCCCCACTCTATTCCAAGATACTCAGCTGAGCCAAGGTTTTAAAAAGAGGAGTCATTGGGCCTGGCAAATCATTCCCACATCAGTTTATCTTTCAAAAATTTAATAGAATGTAAAGACTACACATCTCAGAATCAACATAAAAGAAAATCAAGTGCAGTCACCAATTCCTGTATTGCTTAGCTGCTGCCAGGAATCCCTTCACCACCTAAAAGCACACAGGATTATATTACCAATGAGTTAAACCTTCTTCCTCAAGCAAAAGAGTGTGCAACTTGTTCAGCAACAGAGAGAACCACATAAGAAGCACATCACAAGCCAGAAAGACACAGCTCTTTGCCTATTTTGCTTGCATGTAATTAACAAATTTTGCATATCATGCCCTGACCTGAATAGCCCAGGCAAGCCTGATCTTGTCAAATCTCCAAAGCTAAGCAGGGTCAACTCTGCCAAGCACTTGGATGGGAGACCTCCTTGAAATACCAGAGCCAGTAGGCAGGGGCAGGCTTTATGCAGCCACCTCTCTGAATATCCTCCAGACCCCCAGTAGGGGTCAGTCACCTGAGGTCGCCATGACTTCTAGGTGGACACACATGCACATATGAAAAATACAAAAAAAACCCACCCTGCATATCATTTTCATGAACTTGACAGGTATCAAATTACAGTTCGTGGTCATATTATACACGTATTCTTGTTCAGAAATGGCTGCCTTCAAGATGTCAACAACTCTCAACCCAATGTACATCTAGCAAACTGGCAGTTGAAACTAGGGATGCCACAATAATCCACCAGGTTAAATTTGCCACATGGATACTGCTTTCCCCTATTGCAGACAATTATTTCATATTTCCTGTGGAGCAAACGAAACTGGTAACTAGACCTGCTAACTTGTGTGCAAGATAGGTAGAGAGAAAAAAACAGACTGGATGCACATCAAAATATTCATTTGAGCAGGATGTCTCCCATGCTGCATTGCTTTTAATGAGATGCACATTTTGATATACATTTGAATCCACATGCCAGTCCATATTTACTATCACATATAACTAAACACAACTACATCTATACACAAAGCCTGGTGTGCTAAACAGGCAAAACTATAGTCTCCTCAGGCACTTTCCAGAATGGGTTATGTGCATGCTCTTATAAATCCATCCTTTTCAAATTGTGCACATATGCGCTCTTTCTCTCTCTTTCTCTGTGACCATTCATGAATCAGCTCACCGGTATCACATGCACCAATTTGGGCAGCTACAATGGTGGGGGACCTCATGTATAGCAGCAGCCTGGAAAAGCAAGAATGGCTAAGAGATGAGCATGCAATGCAATAAATTACATGATTTTCACGTCCCCATTTGAAATACATGACATTGGATTCCATTTTATTCTGATTTTCAACTTTATTTTCATGGACAATTAATTTTATTACAATTCTATAATAATTTTTATTATATCCCACCCGTCTTCAAAGGAGCTCAGGGTAATGTAAATTGTTCTCTATCATATTCCTCCCTCCATGTTATCCTCACAACAACCCTGTGAGGGAGATCAGGGTGACAGTGAGCAACTGGCCCAAGGTTATCCAGTGTGCTTCATGGCTGAGGAGGGATTTGAATCTGGATCTCCTTGTTCCTAGTCTGTCCAGTTTGTGATGTAATTTACATGCGGATCTCTCTGTTGCTGAACAAGTTGCTCACTGTTTTGCTAGAGGAAGTTCCTGTTCACACTAGGGGTTTTGGGCCGGGAGCGGGACGGATCGGGGGCGGAGCAAACGGGCGCGATCCCACGGCAACATCTGGGAATCGTTGCCTGCCCATCCCCGATCTGTCCTTTCCGCCTGAAAACCCGCACTACAAAGAACCACCTACCTAGGTGGTTCTTCTGCTTGAAGCGCCGCAAGCCGGGCCGTCGAATCGCCAGCGCATCTTTGCGCCAGCTCATCCCTGGCTCTTAGCCGAACTGCGCATGCTCCGACATGCGCAGTTCAGCAGTTATCCTCACAACAACCCTGTGAGGGAGATCAGGGTGACAGTGAGCAACTGGCCCAAGGTTATCCAGTGTGCTTCATGGCTGAGGAGGGATTTGAATCTGGATCTCCTTGTTCCTAGTCGGTCCAGTTTGTGATGTAATTTACATGTTGCTCACTGTTTTGCTAGAGGAAGAAGACTTCTCTCATTGGCAATATATGAAATGCTTCAAACTATGTGTTTTTTAAAATCTTTTTGAAAATACTTGTTCATAACCAGAGGCTCCAAATAATCTACAATATGATTGATTTCTTAAAAAGTGCAAAGACTCCAGTTTACTTGAAAATTAAACTTTTTGGTCTGGAGGTCTAAGCCTCTACCTTCAGATATTTGGAACTGTTATTTAATAATGAAGGAAAGTTATTTTGAAGATGCTCTGATATACTTCATTGTTTCAGTAGCAAAATTCCTTTTGTTATGATGGGTGGGATATGTATGGAGGAGGGCCTTTATCCTTTCCTTTTCTCCATAAGAATGAAAGGCAACCATTCAGTTATGTAGAAAAAAATTAAGAGATGCTTCCAGAGACACCAACAGAGTGAAACTAAACCATTTTGCTCTTTGTCAACTGTGTTCCAGGTTACGGTTGGTTGATTTTTTCCATTCATGGGGAACCACCAAGAACAGAGCAGCCTTTGTCTGGATTATCCCAATTCCTTCACCTGCACATGTCCTTCTTGGTCTTCATTTCTTGGGGAAGTTTAGGAGGTGGTATCTGTATACAGGGGGAGATGTGGAATAGTGTAGTAGAGACCACGAAGGAGGACTCTGCAGAGGAAGGCAATGGCAAACCACCTCTGACTGATCGCTTGCCTTGGCTACAACTTGACAGCACTTTAAACACACACGTATCTGTTTACAGTATACTGGTTTCAGTCTGGAGGATAGGTATAGAGGAAGGACTTTTATATTGCAAGGTTCATGGCTATGCCCTGTGCAAGATTTTTGTTAGTGTCAGGGGCCAGGCCAGCATCTTATATGTCTCAGTAGGTCTGAATATCAACTCTTGACTTACACATGAGTCTGCAAATATGGTTGCCAGAAACACCCAGAAATTTAACTTTGGTTACAAGCAGCCTACAGAATATTCTGGTACAAGACTATTTTTTTCTAATGCTGCTAGTAGCTGCCTGCTTCCCCCCCCACTCCCGCATATAAGATGTCAATGGATAATCACATCCCCCCGGTCATTATGTTATAATATAGGATGTTACAATATAGCAAGAAATTCAGAATTTGAGCAGGCCAGTCAAAAATGGCTAACATATGAAGTTTCTTTTGTATTATAAAATTACAATGTCTTACAAAACTTTTATGAAGACTAAAAGATCACTTATAATCATATACAGATGAATCTCAGTCTTTTAGGGCATGCACCAAATCTCATATTTTATCCACCACAGGACAGCTTTAATTTTATTTTTTTTAAAAAAAAGCTGCCAGTACAGGGCCTTTTTCACAATCACTCCAGACTGCATCTTGTGTGAATTGCTGCTATCAACACAGAGCAAAATGTTGTCAACCCACTAGCCAAGACAGATAGACTTATTTTGTCCTTTATGGAGTACAAAGTGGGCAATTAATGCTGGTTGGTTAAAAAATTGGTTGGTTACCAAGCCTAGCCAACATTTGTGGAACTCTTAATAGAATATATGGGTGTGTTTGTGAGGACAACATTGTGTTGAGATCAAAACCTGCTACCTGCTAACGCTAGCCACTGAGAATGAAAGGGTCATTCCGCACTAGACCTTAAATCCTGGTTCAACCCTGTCCCCGAGTTTACATTCTACACTACATTCAAGTTCACCCCTGTTATTATCTCGGGGTATTTTTTGTTTCCATATTACATTGAGGTCACCCCAGTTTTGCCCCACACTTGTCTTGGGATAAACGGATGCTGTTATAACCAGGGATAAATGCACAGTGTTGTGTCGCAAGTTGAACTCTGATAAAACCAGGGATGAGATCCAAGTGCGGAAAGGACCAAAATCAAACCTACATCTGCACAGTCCTGCCCAAATTCTACAGTGTGACAGAATGTCACAGAAACAGGAGAAATGTACGACTTTCATATATATATTTTACAGGTATGTTTTGAGACTGAGATCTGGCACAGAAAACAGATGCTAAGGTTGAGCTCTTGTTGCTTTATATATTAGATATAACAGACCCAAACAGCAGGTATATCACAATACACTGGTTTCTCCTTGCATGCTTTCCCATTCTAGTAGTTTCAATTAAAATAAGAGGTGGGAGCAGAACTTCTTTATGGGAAATAAGTAGGAGAGATGCAGCACTCAGCACCTCACAGAATCCAGCTCCTCATCTTCATTACAGTCTGAAGGATTTAGTCCTATATTTCCCCCCCTGTATTCAGTAGTATTCTACAATGTTTAGGAAAGACACAGTTCTCACAAAACATTTCATATAGGTCTATGCTGCTTTAGCTAGGAACAGAAGATTTTATCATCACACTCTACAAAACCCAGACATTAAAAATGGGGTTTGAAGCTGGAAACATCCTCAGTCAGGAACACTGGAAGGATATGCTAAGCTCATTGGCAACACATTTTTATACTGAACAGTGATTCAGCATCCATGAGTAATTATAACATGAAACATCACACCTCCGGTTTATCATCTGGTTTGGAGGACAGCCAACTTTGCTCAACTACTACCACCACTGGTACTTTAAAGAGCGAACTGAGAATAAAACTAAATATAATAATACAAGGGGATTACAACATTCCAAATATTTTTGAAATTATTTGAGGAAAAAGAAAGGAGGGGATTCTAGTGCCTCTAGGTATGAATTAATGTTTATAAGCACAGAGGGAAAAAGCCAAGTACACAAAAGAACAGCTATGGCAAGACTCACTAAATCACACCACAGCTTGAGGAGCTCACTAAAACTCTTCATGTTTACACTAATCTACCTATAATTTCACTGAAATGTTTGCATAGAACATGAATGTGCACTGAATTCCTAAAAATATATTTTATTCAGTAAAAATATGTGACTCTTTTTAAAAAGAGAGAACAAACCCACCATTTCTCTACCTTACTTTAGATTCTAAATGGCAAAAATAGTTTCTAGCAATCCTGTGACACTTTATAAGGGAAAAGCTACACTATTGTGAATGTGAAACAAGAACTCTGAGGGAACAGAACAGGGCATAGACTATTTTCATATAACTCTTAATTTACATATATGTCAAGCTAAAGTTGCTTACTGCCTATTCTAGTTTTAACCCCCTCCCCCAGTATAAACAGCCAGGTGGCAGAAAACAAACAGCCCTAATCATGCCAGAAAGAAAACATGTTTCCAAATTTAAAAATTAAAATAGCCCTCGGCCTACTATATACATAAGGAAATATATGACGACATGCTCCTTTAAATGTTAAAAGGCATTCTCGTTTCCAAACAGATTACTATCATGTAGCACATAGAAAAACCATAAGAGCTCTCTGTGTGTCTCTGTTTTTCTCTCCACATACCCCCATCTAATTTCATCAACAAGAGACAGTCCCTAGAGAACAAGAGAAGAGAGAACCAATTATATCCAGAGGCTGGTTTCTCCAAAATGAAGGCATCTGTTCCATGCCAATGACTTCCACATAGAAGAAAAACAGAACTTTGAAGGCATCTGTGTTCATGGTTGACAGTCACAGATCTTAGGGACTACTGTAATTGCCCAGCTGCAAATGCGGTTTGCTTACTGCTGCTGCCATTGTCAGCTGATCCCATCTCACACAACAAACAAAGAAAGCTTACAGAGTGATCATTTATAAGGCATAGTTGAGAGAGCCACACAGACTTGGCAATGGCTGCCTCATCTGTCGTGCTACTCTCCTTGCTTGGGACTCTCACACACAAACTCTGACATACCTTCTGAGTACAAAATCCCCCCACTCCTTGCCATTATTAATAAGCCACTGCAACAATCCTGCAAGCAGTTCATTATTTATTTATTTATATATATATTTATATTTGGATTTATATCCCGCCCTACCCTGAAGGCTCAGGGCGGCTGACAAGGGCACCATGTGCCAAGGTTACAACAATAAACACATAATTTAAAAACAATAAATTACAATAAAATACAGTAACAAATTTGCAATACAGATTCAACCAAGATGGGTAGATCTTAACCTCCATAGCAGCTCCCTGAGATCTTATAATCCAATCCGTGTCCAGGCATCTCGCTCCCCCCATAGGGACAATCATGATGGTAATACGACAGTGCACAGGAGGCGGAGGTGGAATAGTGGTGGCGGCGGCTCCTACTTAAAGGCCTGGCGGAAGAGCTCCGTCTTGCAGGCCCTGCGGAACTGAGAAAGGTCCCGCAGGGCCCGGATCTCTTCTGGGAGCTCCTTCCACCAGGTAGGAGCCGTCACCGTAAATGCCCTTACACTCTCCTTATTTAGTACACTCTCATCTTCTCCTTTGGGGCCCTCATGGAGGCTGGTATGGGCCTCCCAGGCACTTATACACACTTCCACAGAAACCAATGAGTCTTGTAACACGTCATGGTGAGCAGAAACAGAATCTCCAGGGATAAGGAACATCATATCCCCATAGCCCCTTCAAAAACAAAAACAGACGTCATACATATGTAGACATCCCCATTCTCCAACATGGATCACTGCCAAATATCAGCACCAGCACCACCCACTATTACATATTGCTGAGGATCTTCTCCTCAAACTGCTGTATCCAGTTATTGTGCAATAGCCAGTCCTCTACCTGTATGTCATCTGGCTATGCTGGTTTGCTTGTCTAAAACTAAGAATGCATAATGACATGGTTAACCTGTGGTCACAACTGCTTTCACACAGATAAAAGGCCACAAAGTGGGACCAATAGGTACACTGGCCCACCCCACCTAAGAATTTTTCAGAACAATTTGATTGTTACATGGCCATTTCCACTTAAGGAATGACACCTTTTTAAGAGTAAGAACAGTTCTAGATTGTTTTACACACACAAAATCTGTGGTGACTGATGCCTTCCCATCCCTCCAAATGCACTAGTGTTCCAGAGCCCATCTGACTAATCTGCCCAGTTCGGTCAGGTTTCTCTTGGCTCTGAGTGGATTTTCCAGTGATCCAGAAAAAATCTCCATTAGCTTACATGACTATAAGCATTATAGGTTCTTTAAGATGAGCTTGATTATGTAAAAACATTCAAATAAAAAAATCTCATTCATCTTATACACTTCTGACACCAATGACTTCTAGACACAATAATAGACACATTTGAGTTTTGCTACAGGGATACAGAAATTTCTGTTGGTTACGTTGCAGTCACTGATTTTTCTGTTTATTTTTTCAAAGCCCCACCTGGAATAAGGGTAACCTCCCTTAGCAAGGCAGATTGTCTATGGCCTGTCTTATGGGAAAGGGAACAGACAACAGAAGGGAAAGTTAACTTAGCTGCTGGTGAGTGCTGTATTTCACCAATGCTTTAGAAAGCCATTTTTGAAGCTGATACTGTATGTGGAAATATCTCAGAACTGCTCGGATCATTTATTAAAGAAGCCTCTGATAAGCTTTACAGAAAGCCTTCAATTTCCAACATATAACTGAATTCACAAAAGTGGTTTTATGACACCAAATTGTGCCAGAAGATCTTGGCATTGTGATGTTGCAATTTCAAAAGATAGAAAACCAAAATATAAACAACAATTATATTGCAATCTCCCCGCAGCAGACATTATGGGGTTGGATTTTTTAATATTTTCAGTTCACTTATGCTCAAAATATCACACATTTCCTTCACATAAAACTGTTCAATTGTGCCCTGCAAATGAGATGGCCTGTTGAGGACTGAGCAATAGAGAAATTCTCAAGAAATTCATCCAGGGAGCACCTCAGCCTCACTTCAACACACCATTGTCACATATTTGCCAGTTTAATCCATTTACTTTAAGGCAGATGAATCCCATTGCACAAGTTTATATTCCACAAGGTTCAGTTTTAAAGAATACAACAGATCATATCTTAAGAGACTCTGGGAAGACATGAACAGGAGAAGACATAGACTTTTCCTATGGCAACAAAACAGCATTCATTTAGAAGGGTACATTGTGACCAGAAAGTGGTACACATATCATAAATACCAGTTTAGCCAACCAATTTTTCAGGTTAGGCCCATATATGACACAAAGCAATATCAATGAGGGGAAAAATACCCGTCATATGATTGGAAGATGAAAAATTGCTTAGTTTGTTGGCGTCCCAACACTGAATGAGAGCTGCTTTTCCACGGCACAGCTTCCAGGTATCGTGACAGTTAATAGCTCAGTCATCATAAACCAGGCCTTGTTCAGCATTTCCTCAGAGACCGCTGGTCTGCTATTGAAAGGGGAAATCCTGACTCTGTGGAGCTCACTGGCAAATCTGCTTTTAGGTGAACACACTATAATATGCTTCTGCATTTTTTTTTTCAGTTACAAAACCATTTTAAAAAAAAATTAACCAGCAACCTGGCGCCATTGTCTATAAATGTCTGGGAATACTATCAAGTTTCTGGCAGCTGAGCAGTGTAATCACTTTGACAAACAATCCTACCTGGAAGTCCCAAAGAGCATGCTTTCTTAATCTACTATAGCACTCTTCCCAAATTTCCTTTGCAGAAGTATCCTAACTGGCTTTCCCTCAGCATTCTGATTTTCTTACACTGGGCAACAGTTCCTTTCTGCTTTACTATTACACCTCAAAGTACATCTACATAGCAGTACTATATTCTTAGGAACTGCCTTCTTAAACAGCTGAGACTGTGTTAGACCTAAATCAGTACTACCTTCTCCAAGTGACGGCATCTACCCCCGCATGTCTAGCAAAGATGTTTCCTAGCCCTATTGTCCAGATCCTTTACTTGCAATCCTTCTGCTATATACATATGCCACAGCCTCCCAACTTCAGGAACTCCCCTCCCACTCCTCATCTAGCACAAGCTCTGCTGTCTTAATCTGTAATTGTTTTGAAAACGTGTCACCCACTTTGCTTGAGTATTAAAGGTGACTCTAGTGGGTTTTACTACTTACAAGCTTGAGCCAATGAGAAGATATGGCAGGGCTGTCACGTGTCAGAATGTTAAGCCTTGATTTAACCCTAACATGTACACATTAACTTGTCGTGATAAAATGATAAAACAGTAGATTGATTCCTGCAGCTCCCAGGCAAATGAGGGATTTGTACACTGCAAACAGAACATCAGCCAGACAGTCCATTGTGGGAAGTCTTTTGACCCAGTGAATTGAAACATGACATTTGAACTACCACCTAGGGAGGTGACTGTGCGGTCATCATCAGTCAGGCAAGAAATGTAGGCTATAGTTCTTCAGATAAAGTGAATCACAAAGAAAAACTGGTTGGTGGTAATGACTGGTACTTATGCAAATTGCATATTAACATCCAGCCAGGCAGACATATTGAAGCCTCCTATAGCCACGGAGCTAACTATAGGTTCTCATACAACTGATGTAGGCCATGAAGCTACTTTCTCAGGTGGTGGTTAACATTCTTGATTCTAAAATGTGACAGAATAACCTGTTGGAATCAATCATTTTTAAAGAAAAAATTAACACTGCAAGTATCAAGGAACAAACAATGGCCCCATGTGATTGTTACTGCTGGTGGAACAGATTTACTCCACTAGATGGAGCTTTGCCCATAAAGGCAAATTTTCAAGAATTGGCTTTAATCATAAACTATGCTTTCTTTTAGAAGGCTCCTTTTATTTTAAAAGCTGCTGTCCCAGATAGCTAGCTGAAAAAATGCAGTGAGAACCCCTTGAACTTCATTCAGACCCTTTATAATTATAATTGCACTGAAATCAATAATTTATATACTATTCACCTTCTGTTTAGCCCAGTCCTTTTATCTTTAACAGAAGCCAGAATTCCTAGTGCCACTGTACTGTCACAGAAAATGTATATTTTAAATTATTTTAAAACATGGATTATGTGAAGGTGTTTCAGTTACTAAAGATATATATTAAATCTGTCTTACATCCTGTACATACCTTTTCATATATTTTAGGTCACTGATCACTTTTTTCATCTATGACTTTAAAGAATTCTACTTTTGCAACTTTCTAACAATTTATCACTCCTACTCCATAGTTTCCAACAACCCCCACCTGTTTTTCACAATTTGTGTCCTGCACATTCCATAAAACTTGATTAACAGCCTTTCTGAAGAGGATTTTAATGAATGCACTCAAGCATAATTTAATAATTTTATTTAAATATGGAAAAAAGTTGCACTGAAAGCCCTATTAACTGAAATACCCTTGATTACCTTAAAATTTTTGATTTGCTGGTATAATAAGAAAGAATCCACTAGTGCATTTTAGGTGAATGGAATAGTAATACCAAATGAATGTTAGATTAATAAGAGCAATAAATATTAGTACTTAGGGGGAAATGCATTATTTCAAAACTAGGATTTTAACATATACATTTTTCTCCAATTAAAAATCTGCTAAATATTAGCATATTATTTAACTATGAGATACAGTTTAATAGTGCATCACCACAATAAGATCCTAACTGCACAACTCCATTTCCCTGCTACAAATAAAAGTGCCAATAAACAACAAAACAATGCATATTAAGCTACAGATTTTTCAGAACAGATCCCCCCCAAAAAAACCTCACTCACATTAACAAAAGATTGCAGTGGCTTGCAAATTATAGGGTGTTATTTTTAGTGAAAGTAGTTCAATATTCATATTGGAGCAGATGTAGCAGTTTAACAAAACAGCTCTTTAACTCTTGCACAAATTTAAAACAGGAAAACTGATTGCATTTTCTCTTATCACTTTCCTTTTCTGAATTAACATTTTTGGCCTTCTGAAAATTTACACACGGCTTTCATCTCAACGGCACCTGCTGATCAAACAGAGACCTAAAATCTTCATGAAAATGGTAAGCTTATACCTTGAATAAAACTTTGTTGGTCTTAAAGGTACCACTGGACTCGAACCTTGTTCTGCTGCTTCAGACCAACACGTCTACCTTCCTGAATCTAGTTTTATCCTTGTAACCTTACGGCATCATCAGTAGTCTCAATCATGGCCACAACTGTTACATCATGTCACAGCTTGAATATATTTTATATTACCATTAAACTTCTTTTTTAAAAGTGAGTTAAACCAGTAGTGACTCTTCTCATATTAGCTCTTTGTTTACTTTAAATTAATTTATCTCCCTGTTTGCCTAACAATGATGAGTGTTATTGTTCTGCTAGTTTTCATGTTATAGAGCATTTCAAAGAATCCTAGATAATAAAGCTTAGTATGTATTTCACAGTCAATAGGTCTTCAATAGGTACATTCACACAATACCTTAAATGGATTGATGAGATGAAAAATTTCAAGACCATACTATCTCCTCTATGCACAAACCTTCTCTTTACCATCAAAAACTGATGCAGTACACATACCTAGAAAGAACTCCTACATAATCTATAATCAGTGGAATTCTAGAGGTGCTTTGACATGAAAACACCAGGACAATGGTGTACAAATGTCCATTTGGTTCCTTTATACTTTGCATGCCTGATACAAAACTTCTCAATATGTCTGCTCCTACATATACTATATGAAACATAAGTATCATAGAATCATAGAGTTGGAAGGGACCTCCAGGTTCATTTCCTAGCCCATAAACTCTGAAGAGGTGCTGTCTGGCAGGTAACCATGATTCTAGGTGTAATTAAAGATGCTCCTAAGACCTGCTGTGGGTAAGCTCTGCATCTGATAGAGCCCCAAACTTTCTGCAGCCAGTTGTTACTATTCTGCTTCAGTGACAAGATAACCTAAAGGCAGAGCTGCCACTCCAGCCTGTTGGTTTATGAACTTGTGTTCCGTCATGCTCACTGAGGCAATTGTAAACCTGAAATGTCAATATATTCAGTCAATGGAAATAAAATAATAGGACTCTATTGTCTTTCACTATCGATCTGCTGTTGTCAACATGCAGACATGTTCCCTCCTCCTCCTCCTCCCCAAGCTTTAAATACATTTTAATTCGACTTTAAGCTACTGGATAATGTCTCTGTACCCAAGTATGCAAACACCTAACCAAGCAGCTAGAAGGAAGTGCTAATGCCCTGAGTCTAAAAGTATTCATACACTACTGATTTCTATAGAATGTATGTATATCCAAGTAGTTGTGCTTAGAGAACTGAGGTCAAGCATCACACAGTTTTGAGTTAGATTGCCTTATTGGAGACATTTAAAAATTATTTCCTACTGGAATTTCCTTAAAGTACCACCTAATTTTTTATTCATTCATTTCAAAAAATTCCAAGTGTTACATTCAATTTACATTTTACACAAGTGTAATTTTCACCTAAAAACAGTGAAAACACCACATTTCTTAAATTGTCTGTTTTTAATAGAATTTCCTAAAACATGCAATACAGGCATAACATTCAAATCAGAAATTATTGATGCATCAATCCTAAGAATGTTTACTAGGAAGTAAATCCTACGGAGTTCAGTGGGATTTATTTCTAAGAAAAACCAACAAAAGTTGTAAAGCACCTTCAAGACTAACAAAATAAGCTTTTTGTGAGCCAGAGTTCATTTTCAATTAAGCAGCTTCTAGATCAAGCTTTTAGTTGTACTTCTGTGTTGTGAGGACTTTCTCATCAAAACAATCAGTATAATCCATATGCAGAGATTCCAGTAAAGGTGGAGTGAGGAGGAAGGAGCTCAAGCCTCTCAATTGTCCAGAAAAAAAATCAATGAAAACATTCAGTAACTCTCTCCGAATAAAGGCCTTTTTTTTACCCATTCTCACCTAATAAAACAGCTAATCAAGTTGTTATGATGTTCATTTTCTCCCCCATCTAATCTTCTTAAAGCCCAGTCAATAAATAACCTATTGTTTCCCACAAAAACCACACTTCCTCTGCTTTATCGTGTTTTCGTTTTAAATCCTAAACCCATTCAGACTTGCCAAACTAAACCCAATTAGAGATAAGAGGACTTTTGGGGGAGGGGGATTAATCTCACCTTTGCAAGTCCTGTTTGAATAACTGAGCTGATAGAAGACTGCAAGGCCAGGCCAGGTGAGGTTAGATGCCTCATAACCCCACACAACAAAAGGCAGATCCCTTTTCTCTCACTCCAAGCTAATCTTTAAATGTAAATTCCCCACCAGCGAAGAAGAGAAGCAAGATAAGAGGTTACATCTTCACTTCTCTGAGCTGTTATCGACTTCTGCATCATTTAGAGGGGGTGGTGGTGCTGAGGAACAGAAAGAGAGAAGCAACACCCCCACACACAAATGCCTGGATATTACCTTCTGGTTGAGGAGACAGGAGCAGAGGCAATGCAGAGCTAGGGCTTTGTATTCATTAAACAGACATCGCAGCTTATCTGAAGTAAGAGCCTTGTCAGGATGGCACATTGTGTGTGTGTGTGGGGGGGGTCAGGCAATGTGCATCAGGGTGATTACAATATCAGCATGGCCCAGATGGAGGCAGGAAAATGGGGGGGGGGAATGAGAGAGAAAGGCACTTGCGTATGACTGGGTGATGGGAGGGGTCTGTTCTTCATGGAGGGGGAGCCCAATTCAAGCACACATACGTGCGCACACACACAAACAGGTTAAAAAAATTAAGCCATGATTGGTGCTAATAGTAGCTCTTTACAAGTAATCGAGAAATGTGTGCCAGTAACAGGTATCAAATCTACATTTGCTTCAGTGTGAGCCCTACTGAGGTCAAATGGGACTTCCTGCCATACATAGCTTTGCATTGTCAGATCCACCCCTACAAACTTTAAAAAAAGAAAAAAGAATCATATCCATCAGTTTGCTAATGCTGTTTGGTAAAAAGGCATATTACCCAGGTGATAAGCACCACAAGCACACAGCAGGAGCAAGCAAAGTGTACTATACCAGGTGTGATTTTACTCACTCTCCCTCAGTGCAGAGCAGCCCAGTGGGTTCACTATTACACAGACAGAAGCAAAGACAGGGAAAAGACAGCGAGTCCTTTATTGGAGAATCTGACAATGTGTAGAATCAATCATTGTAATAACCAGAAATTTTGCCTTTAATTTACTACCACCTCTCTCGCCTTTGAACTGTCCTAATTTAGATAAAACTAAGACCTGCCTAAACAGTGCAATGGGACAATGGTACTCGGGCTTCTTGCACTTGCTACACTGAAAGGTGTCGTTTTTAACACATTAAGCACTACAGGATACCTCCTTAAAACTGATGAAGAAAAACTCCGGCATTATGAAAACCCTAGTAAAAGTGAGTTTTACAATGCAACCTACTCAGAATCAATTAGCAACAGTGTGTCAATAAATGATTACACACACACACATACAGTATTAGTGTTCTCCCTCCCCAGACATTTCTTTTAGTATATGCAGAAATTGATGGAATGGTGATTATCTGCCTGCTCCAACCTCATAAATAAGGTGATGTTTAAAGACATTCATTCTTTGAACATATATATCTGTGTGGTAGTGGTGGGTTTGTCTGTTTAAACATGCAATGAAGTTATGAAATGGTAAATCAAAGAGACTTTCTAGCCTACTGATTTCCAGAGCAGAAGCCAGTTTTTTTTAAAAAAATGTTTTGTGCTCCCAGGTAAATTATTCTTTCTTCACTGAAAGGTAGTATTTTCAATAAGAAAAAGGTGATTTGGAGATCTACACCACATATGATTTGTTTTAAATTTTAAAAGTCCATTGGATGCATCCATGGAGAATAAACAGGAAGAGAATCCATCAAAATAAGATGACAGAACCATGGTATTAAATATTTTCATGATAGATTTATCAACAACTAATAGCTGGATGCAAATTCTGTGCTCAGAGATGGTGTATCTCTAGTTATCAGATGCCAGGTATGAAGGCAAAATCCTCTCCCCTATTGTTTGTGCCAGCTTGCAATCTTCCCAGGGGCATCTGGCTGGTCACAATAGTGCACAGAATAGACCTTTCATCTACTGTAGTAAGACTTATTCTTAATAAACAGAAAGATAGAGTCAAACTCTGCAGTGCTGCATGGGCTGGTGATTATGTTAATACACTTCTGAAATTACACATTTCCTTTAGGATGCCTGCAGATCAACACAGTAAAATGAGAGATCATTATGATCCCACAACAATCCTACCAAATCTCTTGGCCAAAAAGGGCCCCTTTCTACAAAAGATCAAATGAAAAGGACTCAACACATGGCATAAGGCCAAAAGTAGAACCTAACACCAGAGGAAGGATGTATGTGTGAGAAAATTGTGTTACTGTAATGAAATGCCACATAAAGAGAAGTGTGTCATAAATCCTCCACTAATCCAATAATGTGAAAATCTCATATTATCACTGGGACATAGCACAAGGTATTCTGTTTTGATTCTTCATTAATTTGAATACATAGCAAACCCTAGGACTGAAATCCTTGCTTCCACATGTGTACTCAGAATATAGCTTTATACACTGAGAAAGTTACTTCAACAGAGGTACTTCAAAGTTAATGCTAGTAATTTCAAATGAAATTACTTCTAGCAAACAGGTTGAGGACTGAAGTAGTGGAAGAAGAAAATGTCTTCAATAGATTAAAAGAGATGTTGGACGGTACACTGAAGAAACAGCACATCTTAAATATGGAGACTGAAATCTGATTTGTTACATAGCCTGTTTTATTTTACTGTCAAAATACAGGCACTCCTCCACCACTCCTCACTGCCGTTTCTAGTTGCCATGTGTTGCGCAATCATATTGACATAGAATTAGACGATATTATAGTGGCAGTGGGGGGAAATCCACTGAGTTCTTTTCAAATGGGGAGTATTTTCTGGAATAGCAGATGTGTTTATACCAGTAATGCCTTCTGCAAAATCCAGGGGTCATCTTACTGTAATAATGGTTAAAAAACCCCAGAAACTTAACTGCTGAAACAAATGACAATTGTACAAGCACACAGTGGAGCTCCTTGGGCTTTTCTTAATCACTGTGCAGGACAAGATTCCAACAGATCATGCCCCAGTCTACAGATCATCTTGCAGTGGATACCTTCTCCAAACAGTAGCTAAACAAATGCAAGACTTTCTATTCCTATCTTTGTGATCCACCATTCATTTCCACTACAAATACTATCATCTATATCTTGTAGATGTCTTAGAAATCTGGAGAATAAACCATTTGCTGTGCTGTGAAAATGTCCTTTAAAAATGACAGACAGAAAAAAGAAAGCAATGTGTAGCAATATATACATGATGGTCGAAGTAAAAATGTGTAACAGACGAACCATTCATAATCACAGCTGTCTGAAAGTCTAAGCTTGAGGCTACAAATCTTAATTTCAACTGATTCTCTCTTAATAACGGGTTACCTCCTTATAAAGCAAGAAGGTCCATCTGCCCCAGGCAGAGAGTTTTTTTAGCTGTTTTAGTGCTTCAAAACCTAACATTTCCTTTCTTGCATTGAATATGTGAATTCTAGTGTGTTATAATGTGAGAATGCCGACATATGAACATTATGCCATAATACCTCATTGCTCAGCTCATCATTACTTCACTTGTAATTCTTATGGTAATTATGTTCATAATTACTATAAACAGATGTGGTAGAAATTCATGTGACCTTTTTATTGCGGAATACATTTTTCACTCCTCTAGGCTAGCAGACACACAAATCAGAATTACGAAGTTAGATGTAAGATATAATACATATATACTGAAATAAAATATAAATAGCTTCTTCTCCTTCACCTTCTGTATGCCAGCATATTGCGCTGAAGCCTTTCCCTAAAAACCCAAAAAACGTAAGCCAAAAATGAATGCTCGATTTGACACTAAATTGAGGAGGCACCCACTGTTCAAGCCTGTGATGAAAATACAGCATTCTGTTTTCATGGACCACATTTTCATTCACTCTGCTGCACAACCATAAGTGCATGACAGCCATATAGCAGTTTATTTTTCTTTCCAAATTAGCATTGCCCTCTGTACACAAAACTCATTTACAATAAAATCACTATGGATTTCATTAGCAGAACGACTACTCAAATTTCATTTCTTTGCCCCCTAATCTATAATTAGTGTGGACAGACAGGTGTGCACCCTTCTCTTGTGCAGATGGCTTCTGGAAATGGTGCAAAGTAGCTCCTCCTGTTTAAACAACATTCAGATAACCTGCTCTGTTCTTATCACTCACAATTACCTCCATTATGGTGAACTAATGTTTACTTTAATAAAATGTCCACTGCTCTTTAAACATCATTTGAGAACTTTCTTATCTGCTGTAGAAAAAAAATAATGAAGATGGAAGTCAATGCCTTTCAGATTAAGCATTTTAAAATTAAAATCACTCTTTTTAACGCATACTTGCTCTTATATACCTGTGTTTTATTTAATTTTATATCTGTTAACTGTTCTGCTCTGAAATGCTATCTATATTTTTAAAAATATAGCCAGGTATGAATTAGAACAGGATTGTAATATTTTCAATAGCACTATTTAACAAATACAATCTAATGTGTCATGTTCCAGTGTATCTGTACACTTGGTTTTCCAAATTCTTAGTATGTCAAAAGGCATGCTGAGATTTAAGAAATTTCATATTACAAGCTGGTTTTTTAACATAAGATGGGTTTGTTGCTAAACTCCTGTAACTACCTCGTTTCTTAACAACGCTACTGAAAAGCACAGGGGCAATGTTTTGACTTACTGAACTGTAACCAATCTATAAGAAACAAACTCCAACCAAAGGCATAACTCTGTTTTACTTCTGCTGATAAGACTTTTTGATCTTGAAGTGCCAACTTAAGTTCTCACAGAACAAGGGTCTAGGAACCATTTGTTTAAAAAAATTAGAGCATGAGACCAGCCACACCTATAACCACCCCTTTTCCATTAGCTATATATCCTAACAGTAACAGGCTGTGGCAATGGGATCTGAAAGATGAAAATGCCAATTGTAGCAGCCCTCCCAGCCCCCCCTCCCATTGCAAATACTACACAGATGCCAATTTTATTCAGAGTGCCTAGCTAGGAAAGGCTGTATAGCCTCTATAGAGTTTTAGTAAAGAAGGCTTTGCATTCAATGCCTGTCAGCTGAACTCCATTTCAGAAAAGTGAGAAATAGGAGTTGACAGAGAAGAATGCCCTCAGCTTGCTGGCCACTGACCAGCACTCCAGGTGGAGCCATTTTTCCCCCTCCGTCTTCAATACAAACACTACATTCAGCATAAAACGTGGTATGGAAAACAAACAGACATGACATTGTGTGTTAAACAGATACTGTAAAGTATAGAGGAGCATGAAGGAAGATTTAAGGGAGTAACACCATCCTTGGGTTGACATCCCTGGGAGCAGACAAAAATAAAATGTTTCTCCTTAAAAGATTTCAGAAAAGGAGGGGGGGGGGCTTGAACACTAGCAGTTGCTACATGCAGTGACCTAACACCACTGTCTACATTCCTTTGCAAACAGAATGTCACTTGTCTGGTCAGTCTTTCTCAAGAGTTTAGAAGCAAAGTAGAATTTCCCATAACTGCATGAATGGAGGGTTTTACATTAAGTCACTGGTATGGGGTTTCATTGCTAATGTATATATATATATATGTGGCTTTATGCAGGTTGGGGGGGATGTGATAGAATCAACCAACCTGATTCATCATGTGCTAGGGCAGTAAAATACACAATGAAATCTGATATATTGACCAGCAAAGTTTCATAGAAATAATTAAAAATAGTTGTCTGGCTATCCATAGCTTGTAGCTAAATCTAGGATCATGAGATGCAGCCCCTGTCACTATTTTAATGACAGGATCTTTACCATGCACAATGATAAATGAGCAATTTTTAGATTACTTTCATGTGCTGCCTATTTTTCTACAGTTGGTTTTCCATAAGTACTGTACAAAAGCCAATGTAAGTCTCTGCCTAGTTGCAGGAAATCATCTTGGCTGGTTTTACTTAGGAAATAAACACAAAATGATTTGAATTATGCTTTCAGGTTTCTTTTAACAAGGTCACACCAGCAACTGTGGCACAACCATTAGAGATCAATATCACCAGCCAGGCCATGAGCTCTAGAAATTCAGCTATAAGCTAAAATAGAAATCAAGCCGATGATCATTAGCTTATCTAAAGCAACATCCCTCTCCGCATACTGTTAAATCTAAAAAACACACTGATTGAAGTTTTCAGTCTCATTTATGTTCAACTGAAGAACACTACAACATTGACACAAATAATCAGGAGACCAGGCTTCTAAAATGACAAAACAGATTTTTGTTTGGTATAGTACTCTGTCAGTATCAAAAAGATATATCTTTATAATATGTATAATTATTAAAGTAGTAGATCAGAACAAATTAAAGTTTGTCTAGTGCTGAAGAAAAATTCTGATTTGATCAGCAACTCAGACCACCATCAGGGGAGAAATCAATTTTCAGCAGCTGTGGACAGCCATTTAAGTCTGGGGCCTGAACAGATTAATTAGAGGAAGCAATGTTAAAAGTTAAAGGGGTCAGAGTTACATTAAGTACATGAATTTTTTGCTGAAGCAAAACCTTAGCACTGCATTCCAAGACTCAGAAGTCATCTATCAAGGAGGTGGGCGCTATTACAATGCTTGTTAAAAAAAACCCCATACCTTGAATTTAGCATATAGAAAATGCAATGTATTCTAATTGTAGGGGGTTCAGCTCTGCTATTTCCAAAAGCTAAAGCAATGGCAATTGCATCTATGATTTTCTTTTATAACACAAGCAGGAGTTGTCTTAATATTGAAGGTACGGTATAGTGTATGAATATTGTATGTAACATTAAATTCCACTTTCACCTCTAAAGAATACAATAAAACTTGCTATGATAATCTCATCCCAGAATGATATGGTACAGAAGATTCATTGACCACTCACAATGCTTAAATACCATTCAACTCAATGACACTTTAAACCAGCAAAGATGCTTAGTAAGTGGCCAACTCTGTATCTCCTAGAAATCAACACTAAAGATAAACATGGGATGCATCCCTGTGAGTGACTCTTTAGCTAAAGTTTTCAAAACTCCACCTCATTCAGAATTGTTTTCAAATGCTAAATTTGTCAAAATTCTGGCCAAAAATCTGAATTAGACTTTTGAACATTCAGTTATGAACATTAATATCAAAAAAGTCTGTGACATCTCTAATTATTAATATTGTGCTACCCAATATGGGGACCAAAGACAAGATTTTTTGTAGCATTTGAAAAAGATCAGCCAGTATTTCTCCATCATTTTATACTGCCCAGGACTATACTGCAATTAACTAGGAAGTTCCTTACCTGGATCATACAAGATCTAAACAGATGCTTATCATCATGTTCATCCATTGTAAACACTTGTATTTATACAGCTTTTAGTGTTCAATGCACTTTATTTTCTGACGATGGCATATTTAAAAACAACTATTTCAAAACTGGGTAGCTGGGGTAATTTCAGTTTTTAGTATTTCAGGTCTTGATCACATGAGTTAATATACCGCACTGGTCATCTTGAAACGGGAAAGTAAATACAGAGATGACCTCTTGGTTTAATTTAAAAGAGAGATGCCAGATCTCCAATCAGCCCCCAAATAAACCTCTCTTTCCTCACTTAGAATTTCCCCCCCCCCCCCGTCAACCACTGTTGCCATTACTGGGCGATATGGGAAAGCACTCTGCACATGTTCAGAAATCCTTTCCCATTATATCCCTCTCCAGGAGAGAGGAAACAGAGGGCTGGATCCCAGCGTTCAAAATAAATTCAGCATCTGAACCGTACGCTCAAATGGGAATCCTGGATGAGGCACTAACATAGTATGCCTCATATCTTGGGAGCCCGTACTCAGACCGAGGCGGAGCTTGTTGGTCTGCAAAAAGAAAACTTTCGCTGTTTTGGTTCCGCATTTGAGAGGTGGTTTAAACTGGGAAGCGCTGGACAGCAAAACCGGAGAACGTTCTTTTGCATGCGGTCCTGCCCTTCGCGCGGTTCCCTGCAGTAGCAACAGCTCAGATCTAAGTGGGGTTAGTTGCTTTGCAGTCCGCCCGCCTAGCTAAACAGCAGAAAGGGGAGGGGGCGAAGCAGGGGATCGCGGCATCTCGTCTACCCCCCGGAACCCAACCCAATCTCCCCACAGTCCCGCTCCTAGCTGGGTCTAACGGCGCAGCTCCCTACTCTCTCTCCGCACGCCTTGTGAGTACTTACACTGAAAAGGACCGGAGATTCCCACCATTCGCCACAGGGCTGAAAAGCTGCAAATAAAAGTTCCCGTCCTCCTTGGCGGAGATCCGACAGCCCTTGGCTGGCTGGCGGGGAAACACGAGAGGAAGAGGGGAAGGCGACGCCGCTTCGCTTCCTTGCCTTTCCCCCCCACTCCAAATGATCCACGTTCACATTCACGCCCGCCAGTCCCAACGACGCGGAGAAAGAAAGGGGGGCGGGGGGGAACAACTCCAGCTGCTGTTCTGCTTCTGTGTTGTGTTTCGTTTGTTTAATATGTATATTTTAAAAAAGGAGGATCTATGCGAGAGAGCTTATTGGTGATGCCAATGCGGAAGGAAAAAGAAAGCAACATATGATAATAAGGAAAAGAGGAGTGGGTGGGAAAGAAATCAAAGTCCTCAAGTCGACCGATTCTTAAATGCCCAGGTCTTCTGCGGTTGTTTATTGTCGCGGCTGTTGCAGACAAATGTGATCTGAAGTCCAAGCAGTAGATACTACGGCTGTCAGCGGCGCTGCCTGCCTCTCTCGAAGGCGGCGATGCATAGATTTGCAGGCTCCCCTTGTGTCTGCCTGCCTTGGGGAAAGAGCTCCATGCAATGTCTGTGCAGATCCGCCCTGCAGAAAGACTCCGCCGTTTGTTTGTTTGTCTGTGTGGGGTGTGTGCGCGCGCGCCTGCCCTCCCCCCCCTTGCTAGCAGCCACCTCTAAAGTCAAACAGCATACTGCAAGCAGCTGGCCTGGCTCAGCTACCCAGGTGCAGGGGGGAGGTCTTAAAGCAGTGGGAGGTGATAGAGGTAGGAGACATCTGTGTCATGAGAAAAGGGAGGGGGTCAAGTATATGTTAACAATAGTCAAGCCCAGTCCCTCTTGGGCAGTCTGCCTGCCTTTTCTTTCATTTTCTCTCTCTCTTTTACTTAGTGGACATGTAACTTGCTCCCTAATGAAGCCTTTCCTGAGACTGCCTGCTTTAAGGGTCCAGACTGCCCTGCAGTAACCCAAGACAAACACTTTCCCCAGCCATCTGGAGAGCTTCTGGCTTTTTTGCCTGTATCTCATCACTGTCTGAAGAGACAGCACTGCTAGGAATCAAGCCACTCTCAGATCTGCTCTCTAATCCCCTTCTGTTAGCTGATTTTCAGGCTGCTATTTGCTTCCACGTTAAATAATAGCCTTAGAGAAAACAATTATCATTCTCTCCTCCATACACACTCTGTGATTCTCAACCCCCCCCACTACAGTATTGAAAAAAGAATTCTTTCTTTTAAAACATAAAAAGTTAATTTTTTTTAACATGGTGGGGGGAGAGGCAAGCTTCTATCAATTTCACACTTGCTAGATGAAGAGAGCATGGCTTCATTCAGAAATGCATATGCCATCTCCTGAGCAAACACGAATTAACCTAGTTAAACAATTCCAAACTACAAACAAAGCAGGTGTTTCAAATGCTACTAACCATTTACTAGCAGGGTCTGAAAGCTTTAATTGATTAACTGTTGCAATCAAGTAGTTATTTCATTGCTTCTTAAAATACAGCTTTTTAATAGGTTTTTAATTGGAACTGGCTCTGGGAGAGGTGCCTGTGGTCAGTGCTCAGGGTACTTTTGTCAATGAGTTAGGCATGTCTTTTGATTTAGGTGATGGACATAAGATAATTGTTCAGCCCAATGTATTATCTGTTATTTGGGCAGACGTCGTGACAGCCCAATCCCATACAGAGTTAAGGTACATACAGAAGTATGTGTTTTTAGAAGCTGCTGATGTTTTCCTGATCATGATGGATCTCAGCTTTTTCAGCCCATACAGTTTATGGACCATTGTTGAGCTGTTTCCTTCATCCTCACCAGTGAGTTGAATACTAGCACACTGTGCTTCTGCCAAACAGGTGCTTTATACACCTGGGGACACATTTAATAGAAGGACCTAATTAATACTGAGTCCCAAAAATCTTTTTTAGAAGGGTGTTTTGCAGTTATGTCTTTTAATCTTTAGGTGGATAGTTCCTTCTTTGGAACTGTCATGGGATATACATTTATCCGCATATGCATACGGAATTTGTACATTTACCTGCATATATACCTTTTTCATTATCTTTCATGGCCAGCAATTGGGTGAACTTTGTCTTACTAATACTGCTAATATGGAGGTCAAAAAGGAGGATTAGCTTTAGATAGGAAAGCTACTGATGATGGGGAAATTACTGTGTAATATATAAATAACAATGTTTTTGATACTTATTTCTTATGAAGTCTAGAAAGAGCTATATATTTTTTAATTTTATTAAGAAAGATATTCAAAGATAACATCAACCAGTAATAGAGCATCAACAAAACATCAACAGCAACAGAATTGATATAGCTATACAAGGCAGACTTCAATATTACCTTATCAGAACTTACTTGTTACATTAACAAAATAAATTTAAAATAACGATGATTGCTAAAGGAATACGAGGAATCTACATTCTTTAAAAGTTTCTCCAATATGGTTTCTTCACTTATTCAGGAAGTTTGACTCAAACATAGGATACTCTTAACATCCGCTATTTTATCAAAAATTATATAGTCCCACAGACTATACCACTCCTTTACCCCAGGTAGCTGGGAGGCCTTCCAGTGAGAGGCAATTACTTTTTAAGCTACCAACAATAGCGTTGTGGTTAAATTTTTTTGTATGTTGGGAATGTCTAAATCAGGCCAAATATTCAACAGTATTGAGTGTATCGTAAAAGGAATTGTATGTCCAGTAATATAAGTTGTTTGTTGTGCAATATCTTTCCAAAGAGCTATATATAAATTAAAACTGATCTGGGATGATAGCATGATACCTCATAACTGTAAATGGGCCTATTGCTTTGTTTTTGCCTTACTGTACATGTATCAGACCCTGGGATTTGGCTAAAAAAAATAATAATTAATATTCCTTGAATGTGGCTGGTTCTTTGGGCAATTAAGATGCAGGTTTGAGATCTGAGGTGAGGCTTCTCTGTTTGTCTGTGAGAAACAGCAGCCAGCAGTTTGGAAACAGGGAACTGCAAACTGACTGAGAGTGCAGCACCTGTACATTCTCGTCCTCTGTCTGGGGACCTGATATACCTTAGTGGATCTGCTCCTTTCTGTTTGTCTCCCAGGTAAATAACACAAATATTAAAAAGCTACCGTAAGTCTCCAGTGATCTCTCATCCAAAGAAAACTATTTATTTATTTATTTATACATTCTGTTTCTAAACCGCCCTCCCCCATACTTGGGGCTCAGGGCAGTGTACAACATTCAAGAATACAATCATCAGGAAGGGATGCCAGGCAAATTTTAAAAAATGTTCCTGTCCTCAACCACAGGCCTGGTGGAACAACTCTGCCTTGCAGACCTGTGGAATGGCATTGAGTCCTGCAGGGCCCTGGTGGTATTTGGCAGAGAGTTCCACCAGGTCAGAGCAAGGGTCGAAAAAGCCCTGGCTCTAGTTGAGGGCATTTTTGGGGCTAGGAACCTCCAAAATATTTTTCTCAGCTGAGCACAGTGCTCTTTGGGAGATGCACCAAGAGAGGCGGTCTTGAAGGTATGTTGGTCTCAGACTGTTTAGGGCCTTAAAGGTTAATACCAGAACTTTGAACCTGATCCAGTATTCAACCTGGAGCCAGAGCAGCTGGCAAAGCACCAGCTGAATATGTGTTGTTTGTCGGGTTTGGGGAGAACCCGAGCCACCACATTCTGGACCAGTTGTAGCTTCTGGGTCAGTCTCAACTAAACTCAATAGCCTTGCCCCAGAACTGATCTGGGATGCAGGGAGTATGTGACTATTGTACTCCTGCTGTGGCTCATGTGCTTATGGCAAATATTCTTTATCAGTGTATAAATATTTGCAGCCGACTCCTTTGAAGTTGTTGCAGTAAGAGGATATACAGCCTCCTTAATCACACTTTTCTTTTATTCCCCACTCTCCAGATACCTTTCAGAAAAATTAAAGGAGGCGCTAGGCAAAATGAAATCGTATTTAAAGGATAGAAAATGTTTTAATCAAATGGAAACCTTAGGCCATTGAACCCCGACAACAATCCTGAGAACGATGGCTGGAAAATGGTGCTTGTAAATGGGAAGAAATGAATGTATGAGGTATGGAACATGGGGAAGAGACGGGATTTGGAACTGCACAGTGGAGGCATTGGTTCAGTAGGTAGGTCAAGCGGAAAAGGTGAGAATTGCAATCTGGATGTGAAATGCCACACTTGATGACCCCCCCACACACCCCAAATCCAATTGCTAGAAGAATACCCTAGAAAGCTGAAATCCCTGCAAGGAAATTCAGTTACTATTGAAAAGGATGATCAAGCATTCATAAGATGCCTACTGCATAGTGCGTCTCAACATGCCCTTATGCAAACATAAATCCACAATAGGTTTTGACCCATCTAAAGGTTCAAACAGAGGAGGAGATGAAAATCATGTATTTTGGTCAGTCTATGAAACACAAATTGCAGGTTCTTGCTGCCTCGTTTTGCCTCAGGGTCAAGCAGGGAAGGGAACATCAACTTGGTTTAAAAAAACTATCAGCCTTTTAAAGAAGAAAACTGTATACTTTTCTCCTTTAAGTGGGATCATGCCAGTGGGATATAGACTGCATAGGATTGGGACTATCATTTCAGGGGAGAAACTCAGTTTCATTAATTTATCTTTAGAATGCCCCCTTTGTGAAACTGTATGATTTCTTTTAGTAAGATAAACCAGATCACTCAGTTAAAAAAACCAAGATTGGAGTTGGGAGCTGATATTCCTATCAAAGCCTTATCTGTTGTACATATTATAATGTTTCAATCTCCACATCTGCCAAATCCAGCCCTGCTCATGAAGCCAGGGGAAATCCATTTTGCCAAGGAGAACCCAGCCTTCACAATAGAGATCCCCTGCTGCTCCAGCTCTCTTTCAAGAGCTGGGGGGGGGGCTTTCCCTTCAGTCACTGCCACCACTTCCTTATTTTTACCTACATTTCCAGTTTGATGCGAGGAGGAACATCAAACAAGGCTGTTTTAGTAATAAGGCTTGCAGGCTGGAATCAAGGCAGTCTCTTTATCTCTTCAACAAGTATAAACTTTATTGTACTACTGGTATCTCTAGATGCACAGGCTACAGAAAATATTGGGCAGATACTAATAAAGAAAATGGAAACAGATAAAGATTCCATACCTAGGATCTGCTCTTCCCTCCCAGCTGGATAATGCAAATAGGTTAGAGCAAAGAGAATGCCCTCTAGCTCACTCACATGGACACTCTGCCCCACAGATAGGCATACACAGAGACAAAGAAAGAACAGCTCCTTTCCAATCCTCTCCCCCACATGTGTATCGAAAGGTCCTAGCCAATATGAATTCTAGTTTCTGGCTGCAGAGGCCAGTTGAGATGCACTCAATTAAATATTGAGAGCTGGGGATGTCCCCTAAACAGAAGACCACAATGATTATGATTATGGAAAGTGGTGACCCCATAGGGTTTTAAAGGCAAGAAATGTTCGGAGATGTTTGCCATTGTCATTTCCTGCCTTTTTGTATGGACCCTAGACTTCCCTGGTACATAAGAACATAGGAGAAGCCAGTGTTGGATCGGGCCAATGTCCCGTCCAGTCCAACACTCTGTCACACAGTGGCCAAAAATACCAGGTGCCATTAGGAGGTCCATCAGTGGGGCCAAAACACTAGAAGCTCTCCCACTTTTACCCCCCCCCAAAGCACCAAGAATACTTGCCCCAGAGTCCCTATCTATACCTAGTGGATCATAGCCACTGATGGATCTCTGCTCCATATGTTTATCTAGTTTCACCAGGAAAGTCCAGGGTCCAGTAGTCTCCCATCCAAGTACTAACCAGGGCCAAATCTACTTAGCTTCTGAGATCTGATAAGTTCAGGCTAGCCTGGACTATCCAGGTCAGGAGACTATATTATCATGAGTCAAAATCATACATACATTTGTATATGGGGCTCAACTATTATTTAAGTAACAGCTGGATTAGTACTTCCAGGTTAACATAAGTGGCCCAGATCGATACAAATTATTCTTTGTTATATTGACAACTTATCTCTATTACAATGTGGAAAAAGAATTGATCTTGTCATCAGCCAAAGTACAGTTCATTCCCATCTCAGTTATGGAAGGTTTATGCATCTTCCAGCATCAGTAATGGAAGTGCTTCTCTACCCTCCTTCAGAAATTAATTTCAAAACAGTGGAAAAACCCTTCACAGGCATTCTTTATTTATCTCTTCACTAAGGCCTTACTTTTACAGATCTCACAGTCATGATGGCCCTCCCTGCTTCCTTTGATTGCGTTACTCACATATTTAAAATTGCACACACAATGGCTGCCAAGCAGTTGCCAGACTGGAAGCCATGCACACTTCCACTTGCTTTTAAAATTCCAGAGAGTCTGTGGAGATGCATTTGTTCACAGTCTGGAAAGATGTCCCATATCCTCACCTGATGTGGTGTTTCATCATTCCACCTACCCCTGCAATATGACAACTAGTTTCACTTTATGTATGAGCTTTCTATACAGAAATAAATGTTCAGCTTCTTTTATCCTTCTACTAGCACATGATTCTGATAGTTTTCCCCAGTGATTTGCCTGCAAGGTTGAAGTAATAATGCAACATGATTTGTGACGTAGTAGATATAACCCATACAAAATACTTATTTCCTGGTATATGTATTTAGTAATTCTGAGTCCCATATTTAACCACAGAAAGCCGATTTGTCACATTAAGTAAGAGACTAAGTTGTGAATCAGGACCTGATGAAAATGTCACCTATGCAAGCAAACCACTATCTCATTCTCAGTGCCATATCGACTAAGTGCATTTGTTTAAGAGTGTACAACACAGTGATGACAAGATGATCAAATTTGTGTTGCATGAACTCCTTAACATTAAAACAGCCTTTTACAAACCTTCAATGCCTGATGATGGCTAATACTCTGCAATTTTCCCTTCCTTGACCATTTAAAAATCAAAAGGGGAAACATCCCGTAATGGATATTATGTATATATCCCATTTAATCTCCTTAATGCCATAACGATCCGGTTATGCTGCAGTATGATGGTGGAAAGGGCCTCCAAGTCACAGCTGAGTTGCGGTGACCCCATAAGGTTTTCCAAGGCAAGAGACGTTCAGAGGAAGTTTGCCCTTGCTTGCCTCTGTGTAGGTATTTTCCTGGTGGCTTCCCATCCAAGTACTAACCAGGGCTGACCCTACTTCTGAGATCTGATGAGATCAGGCTAGCCTGGGCTATCCAGGTTAGAGCATGTTGTAGGATAGCTGAACTATAATATATTCTTTGCTAAACATGGAATACTGGTTTTGCCCATCCAGCAATAGGAGTGTGCATTTGGAAAACCAAGCTGAGCATGCCCTCTTTGTTAACCTCAGAATCTGAACAAAACTTCCTCCAACATTCAGTGGAGGATAGTAGTTTGGCCAGCTACAGGTGGAGGCTGGAGTTCTCCCAGAATTACAAATGATTTCCAGACTACAGAGATCAGTTCCCATGGAGAAAAGGACAGCTTTGGAGGGCAGACTGCTGAGCTCCCTCCCCAGGCTCCCACCCCACATTTCCAGGAATTTCCCAACCTGAGTTGGCAACCCTAAGTATGAGAGAAAGGCCAAAAAAGAAATCTTCCTTGCTAGGCTTCCCTGTGGATGCTCCGCAAGGCAAAACTTCAAAGGCTGGTAAACCAAGTATCTTTTTGTATATTGCCTACAATTTGGCAGGAAGCATCCCAGGGGTGAAAGTTACAATTTCTGAAAATTGTATCTCAATTAGATTTGGGGACAGGAGTTGAAGAGACAGGTGATGTAATGTAAACATCATCTTAGGGATACCATTCCCCAGGTGAAGGCAGAGGATCCCCCATTTTTGCGGGCACCTGCCCACTGCGAGAGGAAATCCCCCCACCTGATGCCATTCACGATGCACTGACATCACCTGGAAGTGTCATTGGTGCATCAGTGACATGGGGGGGGGGTGATGCTTTGCTTTTTGGGCAAATCTCTATGGTTTGAGGCTGTTTTTAACATAGAGTTTTGCCCCCAAAACAGAGTATCACCCCTGATGTCAGCAATATGTTGACATTCACTTCTGGATTATATCCGCATGTTGCATTACATCCCTAAAAGATAAAGGTAAAGGTTCCCTTGCTCGAAAGCCAGTCGACTCCGACTCTAGGGTTGCGGTGCTCATCTCCGTTTCAAAGCCGAAGAGCCAGCGCTGTCCGAAGACGTTTCCGTGGTCATGTGGCCGGCGTGACTAAACACCAAGGCGCACGGAATGCTGTTACCTTCCCACTGAAGTGGTACCTATTTATCTACTTGCAATTTCTTGCTTTCGAACTGCTAGGTTGGCAGGAGCTGGAACTAGAGACGGGAGCTCACTCCGTCATGCGGCACACTCGGGTCTCGAACCATTGAACTACCGACCTTCCACAGCCTGCAGTTCAGCGTCTTAACCACTTGAGCCACCGCAGTTCCTGCCCACCACCAAAACGTCCCCCAAATACCCCTGCCAGCATGACAAAGGGATTTAGCAACCCTATATAGCCAAATCTGCAGATAACTAAATCTATGAATCAGGCCTACTTACAATGAAGTAAGACTTTCCTGAAAACTTGGGGGACTCTCCAGGGTTACAGAAAAATCTGAAAGTAAGAAAAGAAGGCTGGGAGGTATTACATAATCTTTAAAAAGACCACAGTGGTTTTGTTTGTACTTGCACAGAAATGTCCCTCAGACAACTCAAGCAGCCTGGCTGCTGGGGGCGGGGGAGTGAGAGGAAAGATTGTTCTGTCTTCTAACGGCAGCTGGAGGAAAAAGATGGCCAAGCTGGAAGTAATCTCAGGTGCTGGTACAGAAGTGGGACCTAGTCCAGCTGTCAGGGCACTCAAAAGGCAGCTGGGAACCAGCTGAGAGGTAGTTGGGGCTGGCAGAGGTGGCAGGAGGAAGTTCATACTGAAGAAAAGGCAGCCGGCAAAAGTGAGGCAGCCATGGTGCAGCAGGCTCCAGGGATAGAGAGACAGGAGCTGGGAGAGGCCTGGGGAAGCCAAGAAGTCCCAAAGTGGCAGCAGCAGGAGTACCCACCAGCTGCAGTGAAAATAGGTGGGGGCTAGGGGAGTCCTGGGGAAGGTGGCAGCAGTGAGACAGGTTGGAGGAGGGGAGTGCCCACCATCTGCCATGACAGCTGAACTGGCTACAGAGCAGCAGGAAAGCCCAGGAAGACAACAGCCCCTCCAGGGAACCATATGTACTGGTGGGGAGGGAGGCTGGGGAGGCAAGCAGGTGAGGAGCCATCATCCCCATGAACTCTAGAATGCAATGATGGAGGGAGGAGCAGGAGAAAAGAAAAGGCAACTCCAGGGTTGCGGTGCTCATCTCCGTTTCCAAGCCGAAGAGCCAGCGTTGTCCAAAGACGTTTCTGTGGTCATGTAGCCGGCATGACTAAACACTGAGGCACACGGAATGCTGTTACCTTCCCACCGAAGCGGTACCTATTTATCTACTTGCAATTTCTTGCTTTCAAACTGCTAGGTTGGCAGGAAATTTAAAATATAAGCAGTAGCAATTGGTTTAAAGAAATTGATTAAGACTTAAATAGCAGGACAAATGTAAACAGAAGGTATACTAAGCCAGAAAAAATAATATGAGAAAAATGAGGGAAAGTGATATGGGGAGAAAAATGCTACACACACGCATCCTATTTAGATACAGTAAACTTTTCAATTTTTTATTACATTTAAGTTTACCACATACCCTCTTTCCTTGGCCACTCTGGTAACTGAGCCTTCACAGTGTTTTTCCTCCTTTGACCCTCTCTTTCCCCAATGGTCACTAACTGTCTTAAACTGCCACTCCCTAGTATTAGATTTGTATCATTCTTCCACCAATCAGATACCCAGTTTACCAACCAGACCAATCACAGGCAAGCCAATCATTCCAACATCTTTCTTCTAAACTCACTCACTCAGCTCCCTCTTTCCTATTCCTTTTTAACTTTCCTGCTTGCAGCAATGAAATTTTAAAAATCCATTTTTAAAATAAAAATAAGCAAGTTCACCCCTAAACCAATTTCTGTGCACATCTCTTCATCGCAGAACTACTTTTTATGTAGTCTAGATTAAATTTAAAACAAACATGACAGTAGGAATCCTAATCAAAATCCAAGTTCGTCTTTGCAAATGAGAAGGGGGGAGGAGTGGAAAGAATTTGTTTTGTTTCCAACAGTGTCAAAGAGCAGGAAACACTTTGCTATGGAGGTTCCTGGAAACAACATGTACAGTAATAACTCTAGAGCACACACAGAGGGAGTCCATACCTTGTCTAACATAGGGGAACAGTTGTCCTGGGTCATAGATCTATATCCTTCTTTAATGTCCCCACCTGCTGGGGAGGCACCTGCACCAAACAATGGTGGCCTATTATCAGTCAGTAATAAAATAAGCAATCACAAGCTGTTTACCTAAACAGGACTGTAAACTCTATGAAAGCTGAACAGCAAAATTCCTAGTAGTCAAGGGCGGGTGAACTCTTTCTTTCTGACAGCCTCCCAAACGCAACAGTAACAGCATCCAAGCATTTTCCTTCTGAACCTGCCTCCTGTTTAACTGGATATGCCAGCCATCTGTAGATCAGTTATCGGAGGAAAAGCTACTGTATTGTAGGAAACAGCCAGGCACCCTCCCTCATGCCTGGATGCAGTTCAACTTTACCTCTATCCAAGGAACATTTGTATTGCATTTTGCTATGTGTGTGTGTGTCTCTAAGTGTGTGGCGGATAAAAATATAATAAATAGATGGTAAATCCAAGATGTACCAAGCTGTTGCAGCCTGTTCTATACATTTTTTAATACAACTGTTTGTGTGTGTGTGGGGGGGAAATCTTATCGTTCCTCTTAAATCCAACTAAACCTAGTCATCATGATGACTAAGTTCCATAGAATTCAGTTGGATCTACAGTATGCTATAGCAGTGGTAGGTGGGTGATAGAACAGACTATACCACTTCAGAATACCATTTTTAAATGTTCACCCACAGCACATCAGGGAAAAGATCTTATCCAAACACACTGTCTGCTACATTAGTTTTCAACATTCAGGGAATTATTCACGTAGGGAACATGCAAAATGGGATCCACCAGCAGTGGTCATATGGCAGTCCATTGTGTCCTTTCTGAATAGTGTTTCTTTTTGTCCTTCATCCTGCTTCATGTGTAGACAGGCATTTGTTGCAGTTAACTTTTATCATGTGTTTCAGTTTTAGTCATGACTGGGTTGCTGGCTCATGAAGAACAGAAACATAATCCGTTTAATTGACCATCCAGACGTTTATCCGTTTCTGTTGAGAAAAAGCATCCATATTTGGCTATTGAATGTAAGATGTTGCCCCAATTTCAATAGCTATTTTAATTGAACAGTGTGCTTGAGAACATGCTGGTTGCAAAATTCACAAAGAAGCTATCCATAACAATGTCCAATTTTAGCATCCCCAAAGTCCACATTTCCAACTGTGAATAAAAACAAATTGAGATGGCTGATCTCTGATGCAACTGAAAACTCATTTCTCATGCAGTTCGGCCCAATATTTTTTTAAGCATAAAACAGATGTGTGTAGGTTTTATTACTTTTCTCTGTATAATTTCTAACAGAAACTTTCTTGAGGATGGTTTCCACCCAGATGATTACTTTTCCAGTACCAACTCCAGCTGCATTTTCAACTTTCTTCACATTTTTCCATAAATGTTCCAGAACTGCCCTGGGAATTTTGGCATTCCTGTTCCTCTGTAATTATTCCTATATTTTCATAACATCATCATAATTATTTGGTGCCCTGTCAAAATTAGGCATTTCCTAGCACACCATGATAGTCATCGCAGGATTGTTTTCAAGAGACTGATATTTACATTTTTGCCCTATATACCACCTAAGTTGGTTAACATTTCTTTAACCCAACCTCTTGGCATACCAAAGAAATATACTTCGATGCTTGAGAATACAGAAAGGAAAATAAGAGTTTTTGCCACTTTGTTAACTAAAGTTTTTTAAAACAAAAAAAACCAGTGTATTTTTAGAACAAAATGTGAATTCTGTTTTGCCAGAGAATAACAACCTGATTATCAATAACAACGGTTCCCTCCCATGCGTGTCTTTACTGGGAAGCTGCTTTCCTGAATTAGTCATGCATTACTTGCGTTCCTAGACAAATACAAAAAGTAGACCTAATAAATGCAAAAGTCTTGCAGAAGGCAGAATGAATTTCTCCTTCATTATGTGTGCTTATGAAACCCTCTTTGCTGTGGTGGAAAAACTAGTTTGTGACCTTCAAGAACAATTATTATTTATGATTTTTATTTACTTCATTTATATCCTACTTGTCTCTCCAATGGGGACCCAAAGTGGCTTACGTTATTCTCTACTTCTCAGTTTTATCCCCACAATGGGCCTCTAAGGTAGCCGCAGCTGACAGTGTGTGATTGAACCAAGATGTCTCAGCTAGCTTCCATGGCAGAGTTGAGTTTTGAACCTGGCTCATCCAGATCCTATCCAGCTACTCTAACCAATGCACCATGCTGGCTGTTAAATTAAATGCTCTGGCTCAACAAGTTAAGCACAACAGCTTCCCACTCTTTAGAAGACCTTTTCAGTGGGGGGGGGATTGTTCTCCAAAAGTTCCATAGGTGCTTCAAAGGTGGATTATCCTTCTATAACCACTTTAATTGAGGAAAGAGCATTCTATACATTGCATTATGATAGCAAAGTTTTCTGTTCTGTACTAGAGAATGGGAAAAACCCTACTGTACATGGAACTCCATATGAGCAAATAATACCTTGGTTTAGGTATAATGGATTTAAGTTTTGCATGAAGTGGGAGCAAGATTTAATTAATGTCTATTTCCCATAGAAAGGTAATTTCTAAAATGTTAAAACTTACGTATACTATAAGAACATTTTTCACAATGGTACAATTATTTCCCACCACATTTATTTATTTAAATATTTATATCCCACATTTTGTCATAGCTCAAGATGGCTTACAAATTCAAATTCAAAAACACAATAAAACCTCACGTAACCCCTCCCTTCTTAAAAATGCCTGCAGTCTATACCCCATTAAGAGCCCTATCAAACAGCTTAGCCTTGCACTGACTCCTAAAAGTCCTTTAAAGACAAGGAGCCTGGCCCATAGGGATGGGAAAATGTATGGGCTGTATTTGATTTCAGATTGGCTACCTTCAGCAGAGGAACAACTATCATGTGGCAACCTCAACTGGCAACCAGGGACATATGGGAAGAAATGGTCCTTTAGGCTATGACAAGCCTTTTGCTTTCATAGAAGAAAATCTTCACAAGTTTTATCTTTTATATTTCCCATGAGGTATACAGTATATTATTTCAGGTTCAGTCATATTACCTAGCAGCATTGGAATTCCATATATTGTGATAAAAATCCTTCTTTGCTCTGGCAGAGTTTTCTTGTTGGCCCAGGTAAGCACAGTTTAAGCCATAAGGGGCTGATTGCAGTAAATAAATATACAAAGCCACTTTATCCTTGAGTGATGTTGGCTATTTGGGATTGTACCTGAACCTCTTATAGCATATCAAGCAGAAGCAAAAATATACTTCAGCAGACTGGTGATTCCCCCTCCCTCCAACCTGGATAGCCCAGGCTAGCCTGATTTCATCAGATCTCAGAAGCTAAGCAGGGTCAGCCCTGGTTAGTACTTGGATGGGAGACCACCAGGAAAATCCAGGCCCCCTACACAGAGGCAAGCAATGGCAAACCACCTCTGAACGTCTCTTGCCTTGAAAACCCCATAAGGGGTCACCATAAGTCAACTGCAACTTGATGGCACTTTACATGTACACAATATGATGAGCTGGGAGCACAAGTGTCACTCTGCCAGCACCAGGAGGAACACTAAGGAGCATTAGGTTTGAGGAAGCAATAGAAATTAGGAGCAAACAGACTGGAAGATCTGTGATTAAATCTCCCTAGCAATTTTTAAAGAGCACTTTCAGGTATGTGCATCTACTAGCAAAAGGAATACACTGTCCTCCTGTCCACCTTTTAGGAAACTGGCATAGCAGGGGTAGTTAAGCCAAAATATAGCAGAAGAAAGGAGCATGAGCCTCAAACCCATTATCACGGTTTGGCAATGTACCCCGCATTTAGGGCACCCCTCCTTCAAATGTGTGAGGGCATAAAGTCATCCTGGGAGGGAAGGCGGGGCCCTGCTGGGTGGACAACTGCACAGCCCTGGGTAAGACCTTAATTTATTTATTTATTTATTTGATTTTTATCCCGCCCTCCCGCCGAAGCGGCTCAGGGCGGCGTACAGCAACATACAATAAAACAACTCATCTAAAACAATCAATACAACATTAAAAACATACTTTACACTCAATAAAATTTAATCAGAATGGCGACTTTAAAGTGCTGCATGCTCAGTCCAAGTTGTCGAATGCTTGGCGGAATAGTTCAGTCTTAATAGCTCTCCTGAACTGGTAGAGATCCCGGAGGGCGCGGATCTCGTGGGGGAGCTGGTTCCACAGTGCAGGCACTACCACGGAGAACGCCCTAGTTCTGGTGGATGTTAATCTGGCATCCCTGGGGCCAGGGAGAACTAAGCGATCTTGTGACTCGGATCTCAGTGCTCTCGGGGGAACATATGGAGAAAGGCGGTCCCGCAGGTAGGCAGGCCCCAGACCATAAAGGGCTTTAAAGGTCATAACCAGCACCTTGAAGCGTATTCGGAACGCTATTGGCAGCCAGTGCAGCGCCCTCAGCACAGGCTGGATGTGGTCCCTCACAGAGGCACCCACCAGCAGCCTGGCTGCGGCATTCTGCACCAGCTGCAGCTTCCGAAGTTGCCCCAAGGGCAGCCCCGTGTAGAGAGCGTTGCAGTAATCCAATCTCGAGGTGACCATCGCATGGATCACTGACGCCAGATCCTTGCGTTCGAGGAAGGGGACCAACTGCCTAATCAGCCGTAGGTGGTAAAAGGCTGCCTTGGCAGTGGCTGCTACCTGGGCCTCCATCGTCAAGGAGGCATCCAGGAGCACTCCCAAACTCTGGACCCTCGGAGCTGGCACCAATGGCACCCCACCGAAGGCCGGAAGTGGGAGCCCCAACCCCGTACCGCTCCGATTCAGGCATAGGACCTCCGTCTTCGTCGGATTTAGTTTCAGTCGACTCCGTCTAAGCCAGTCTAAAAGGGATGGTAGGAGGGAGCTGGGTTTAGAATAGGTGTGGCACTTCAGCCATGGTAGGAGTATGGAAACAGTCCAGTCCAAGGCTATTTTATAACATTGAGTTGCTGAATAAAGTGATGGACTTTTGAGCAATCCTGTCTGTCCTTCCTCCTTATTTCTTCACCTTGTACCCAGACAACTGTCAGGACTCATGGGCCATAAGCCTGTTGAACCCTGCAGCCTTTACACCCCCTCCCACCAGTTAAGACCCTGTCTACAGGGGCTGTATGAGAAGAAGAAGAAGAGTTGGTTTTGTACCCTGCCCTTCACTACCCAAAGGAGTCTCAGAGTGGTTAACAATCACCTTCCCTTCCTTTCCCCAGAACAGACACCCTATGAGGTAGGTGGGGCTGAGAGAGCTCTGAGAGAGCTGTGACTGACCCAAGGCTTTATGTGAAGGAGTGGAGAATCAAACCCGGTTCTCCAGATTAGAGTTCGCTTCTCTTAACCACTGCACCAAACTGGCTCACCATCATGTCGTGGCATGGCATGCTGTTATTAGTTCTTTAAAGGATGATTAACCCCCCTCCCCTCGTTCCATGAATGTGATCCTGAAAGACATAGAGAAAAGAGGTGTACAAACACTCAGATCCACAGAGCCTCTCCTACTCCCTGATAGAAATATGTAGAAATTATTAACTACTCATCCCTCACTCAACAGGAGGTAGTTATGACCCCTACACAGGAAGCACAAGATATGCTTTGTGAGCAGAGAGAGGAGGTCTCTGTTGCCCAAAGCTTCCTAAATCAGTGAGCTCCCACTATGCAGTTATGATGGCAATGGGGAGCCTAACTGGTAGTGAACATCATAAGAACATAAGAAAAGCCCTGCTGGATCAAACTGGTAGTCCATCTAGTCCAGCATCCTGTCTCACACAGTGACCAACCAGTTCCTGTGGAGGGCCAACAACAGGACATAGAGGCCGAGGCCTTCCCCCGACATTGCCTCCTGGCACTAGAACACAGAGGTTGACTGCCTCTGGAGGTTCCCCTCAGTCACCATGGCTAGTAGCAACTGATAGACCTATCCTTCATGAATCTGTCTATGCCTGTGGCCATCACTGCATCTTCTGGCAGCAGAGTCCTCATTTTAATCACTCTCTGTGTAACCTCTTGTCCGTCCTGAATCTACTGCCTAACAGCTTCATTGGATATCCTCAAGTTTTGGGAGAGGAAGAAATTTTTCTCTTGGTTAACTCTCTCCACCCCATGCATCATTTTATAAACCTCAATCATGTGTGTGTTCCCCCCAGTCATCTCTTTTCTTAACTAAAAAGTTCCAGATCCTTCAGCTTTTCCTCATAGGGAAGGCACTCCAACCTCTTAATCATCTTGGTTGCTCTCCTCTGTACTTTTTCCAGCTCTGCAATGTCCTTTTTGAGATACAGTGACCAGAACTGTACACAGTATACCAAATGAGGCTGCACCTTAGGTCTATACACGAAATGGGATCACATCCAGCCTGTACTGAAAGTGCTGCACTGGCTGCCTATAGCGTTCCGGATTCGCTTCAAAGTGCTGGTGCTTACCTTTAAAGCCCTATATGGCCAGGGTCCGGCATACCTGAGGGACTGCCTTTCCCCATACAGGCCCCAAAGAGCACTTCGGTCGGGGTCACAACACCGCCTAGTGACCCCGGGACCTAAAGAGGCCAGGCTTGCTGCCACAAGGGCCAGGTCCTTTTCGGTGGTGCTCCTACCTGGTGGAATGAGCTCCCGGAGGAGATCAGGGCCCTGCGGGACCTTTTACAGTTCCGCAGGGCCTGCAAGATGGAGCTCTTCCGCCACGCTTTTGAGTAGGAGCCGCCGCCACCACTATTACCACCATCGTGCACCGCAGAGCAGTGCCGTCGGGGTGGGCTGATTAGCCAACTGGGGACATCTCGGCCTATGGCACCCCCCCCTTTCTGTTGACCTCACGGTGAGATAGAATAATGAGTGGGTATTTTTAACTACCGATGCATCCTGTAAGATTGAATTGTGTTTTAAGTGGCTAATTGTGTAATTTTATCGCACTTTGCATGCCTAAATTGTTTTAATGTGTTATATTTTATTGCACTGTTGTGCCTGTGTAAGCCGCCCTGAGCCCGCATGCGGGGAGGGCGGGGTATAAATGAAATAAAATAAATAAATATACGGGGACATCATAATATAAACTGTTTTATGTTCAATCCCTTTCCTAATAATCCTTAACACAGAATTTGCCCTTTTCACTGCTGCAGCACACTTGGCTGATACTTTCATTAAGCTCTCCACTATGACCTCAGAATCTTTTTCTCTCTCAGTCTCAGCAAGTTCAGACCTCATTAGCCTATACTAGAAATCAGGATTTTTTGTCTCATTGTGCATAACCTTACACTTACCAACGTTGAGCTTCATTTGCCACATTGTCACTCACTTACCCAGTCCGTGGAGCTCTTGGAGCTCTTCATAGTCAGCCTTGGTTTTCACCATCCTGAAAAATTTTATGTTATCTGGTGCCAACCTGTCTATTGCACTACTCACCCCGAGTCCCAGACCATTTATGAACAAAATAAATAGTACCAGCCCCAATACCAATCCTTGTGGAACCCCAAGGCTTATTTCCCTCTACTGGTTTTGATCAGGTGGGTGATAGTACATCCCCACTGAGTAACCCTCAGAACCCAGTATCTCCACCCATATAGCTTCTGTTGGGGAGTTAATTCCCCTGATGTTTTCTAACTTATTTGATTCTATGTCCTCTTTGATGTACAATGCAACACCTCAAAGATGTTCAGGCCAATGAATGTGGTTACACATCCTCCACTGTTTCTTCACACACACACACACACACACACACACACACACCCCGAAGAAATAACTTGGTGGAGAGATTATGGCTCAGTGGAAGCACGCGTGTGTGGGACCCAGACAACCCCAGATTCAGTCCTTGACATCTCCAGTTAAAGTACCTCAAGCAGCTGTTGTTGTGAAAGGCCTTCTTCTGTCTGAAACTTTGGAGATCTTTTGCCAGAGTGGACAATATTGAGCTAGATAGGCCAAAGTTCTGACTAGGCAACTTGGCATGTTCAGGTAGGTTAATGACTAGTCAAAGATCACCCTGAAAGATTTGATCATGACCCCAGGCCAGCACTTTATTGTGCTAGCTCTAGAATAAGCAAAACTTACTCTGTTCTGATGTGTTAGTTTATCTCCTGTTGATGTTAGTTTTGTTTCTTCAGTTTCTCCCTTAGTAGTCTCTCCAGTCCCTTGAGGTAACATTAAAATGCTTAAATTGTACCATTGCCCAAAATCTTGGCATTCTACACTGGCAAGCAATTTTTCACAACTACTAATATTTCTTAGAACATGTTAACTCCTGAGATCCCCACTTTTATAAAACCTGATGTCCCCACTTTTATAAAACCTATTGACGATAAAAGTGAGAGCTACCCCACCCATGTTGCTTCTATGTCGAAAGCCCACTTAAAATGCACAAGGGATTTAATATACATGTCTGAGCAGCTACAGTAACAACCAAATATATTTTCCTCATATAATCAAGATCCAGAATGTATTTATTCAAGGATTGTCATTCCAGTGTACATAAACATATGTTTAGCTACAGTTGCTGGCTATCTAGAGGGTTTTTTTCTATGAGAATGTGAATTGCTACCATAAGAGATAATTGTCCTTCTGTTTATGGTCAGTATGCCCATTATCCATGACAGAGAAGTGGTCCATAGGAGTGATCTGGGTGAACTATGCTATGACTGGATTTCACAATCTCACCAGGGGTGAAATTTGTGAGTTTCACATGCTAAATAACAGCATGAGTAAGTTTTCAAGCTTCACCTGTCTTTTGCTTCTGTTGTAATGAACAAATGATCTGTTTGTATTCAGCAACACATCTATATGGAAAATGACTCCCAAACAATGGTTTGAGAGTCCCATAAATGAACAGTTGCAATCTTATAGGCTCATCCTCAGAAACACTAGTAGGCAATCTATCTACTGCTACTTGCTGTCAGTTTTTTCTGTACAAGAAAGAGAGAGAGAGATGTTTTGCAAAAACTGGTCCTTGTACCACCCCTCTCATTAGGTTTGACAGCATCCACTAAACCAGTGCTTGTTTTTAAACTTTGCATTTTAACTCATTTTTAATCTAGGTTCCCTTGGTTAATCCACCTTTGCTGCCAAAGCCTTCTCCTTTCTTGATGGGTTTTCTTCCCCACATTTCCTTTTTATGGCAATGTTTTGAAGCAGATGCTCTGGCTGCTTATGCAGTCAATCCTGCCAACTTCACGATTCCTTCATTTCAAGACCGTAACTCTTAATATGCCAGGGTCCAATTATAAGAACTGCTATAAGACACCGACTGAGCAAGAAATGGTCAAAATACAGAGACTGAGTTGGGGAAGGAGAAAAAAATTTCTTAGCAAAATATGTTTTGATGATCTCACTTTTTCCAATATCAAAAATGTTCCAGTCCTTTAACTTATAGAAAAGTACTTTTAAGGAAAAATTGCCTTGCAAATAAAATAGTGCAAAAAGGGTTCAAGTAATCTGGATTTATTGCAGGATCCATTGCTGCTGTGTTTTTGATAAGACACCAGCTTTTATCCAACAATGTGTATACACTACGTATACTAGTGGAGATCCGGTGAGGTGTAGCAGTTAGAGTTTTTAACTAGGACTAGGAAATCTGGATTTAAATTCCCACTCACCTGTGCAACTTTGGTCAGTCATTATCTAACTTCCATCCAGGGGTACTGTAAGGATAAAATGGAGATTCAGAGAGTCATATATGGTACCCTGAGTTCTTTAGAAGAAGGGTGGGATAAAAATCCTATAAACAGATATGCTGTGGCTGGGACTGCATACATATAGCCTCAAAATTCTACCAGTCCACTCTTTGGCAAAGAAGAAGTATTGGAGCTGTGATATAGATCCTACAGCTCCTTATTGGTGGGAGTCCATATTTTTTTGAAAAGGGCTTCATGCATGTAATTTCCATCATTGGATAAAGCTGGAAACCCATGCTTCTGCACACATTTCCATGTGCAATTCCATTTAGTTAGCAACATGATCCCCTAACTTGATTGGCAGGACTCCAAACATTTGTTCTGGTATATCCCTCTAGTGGTTGTTGTAGTCAATGCACAACATCCAAAGCACTTGCTTTCAGGTGCAGTAGATCTTCATACTGGAACTCAAGGGCAACATACTCAACTTCAGTTCCTTTTCAAATGAGCTCTTGACTCAAGTTCTAATGTAACAGGAAACAGAACTGACAATTGGGATATAAAGCTAGGAACAGGCTCGATTCTTGATGGCTAGGGTCACCAAAGGCAGAGTGCAGGTTAGCTGATATGAGAACTGGTGTTTGAACTGTTCCAGATGAGCTAATACCCTGAAGGAGCAAGTACACACAGCATGAGAGTACTTCGGGGCATTTCTTTTTCATGTCACTGAAGTGGTAAGAAGTGCAGAAGTAATAAGCTGTTTTAAATGATATATTAGGCTGCTGGTCAGGTACACTAACTGCAGTCATTCCTGTAGAAAGTGGGCCTGACCACAGTTACATATGCCTTGATAATTTTCACAGTAGATTACTGTAACATGCTGTATGTGGGGCTACCCATATTTCAATGAGTTAAAATGGGGCAGCAAGAGTATTTACTGATACTCACTGTACAGAGAACATCACACCAATGCTATGCCAGCTATATTGGCTTCCAGGTTGTTTCAAGGTGCTGTGCTTTAAAGGTCCTTAATTGCTTGGACTTAAAGTATCTGAAGGACTATCGACACCTGTATTAATCTGTCTGAGTTCTAAGAACCAGGTATGGTGCCTTCCTGTGGGAACCAACCTCATGCGAAGTGAGCTTATTCAAGACCTGTAGGAGAACATCTTCAGCTGTTGCTCTCAAATTCCCCCTGGAGGTGCAAATAGCGTCATATTTACAGCCCTTCAGAAAAAGTGAAAACATTTCTGTTCCAGAAGGCTTTTGAGCTGAACTGACTGACTGTCGGATGGCACCAATTGATTAATTGTACTCAGGGGAATTAGGGTAGATGTATTAAGTTATTGTTGTTTTAACTTGCAATTTATTATTGTGATTTTCTTTGCTGTCTTGGTACCTGGAGGTCAAAATAATAACACCAAAAACACCAAAATAAAATAAATAGTTGCAAACCACTGTAGACCAATGGTGCTACATTAGAACAATAAAAATGCTAGCTGACTTGTATGGCATAAACTTACCCTATATGCATGAAGTTTTATTCTCCAATGGCAGATATAGACAATGCAGAAGGGAGAAAAGGAAACTGGACAAAAAGTCATGAAATGTTTGGAATCAATACTCCATAGTGAATATCAATGCCTTTTTCTTTTTAATAAGATGGGCTAACAATTTGTCTTTTTGAATGGAAAAATTATTCTGCCCTACCATTCTCTGTTGATTAGGGTACCAAGGCTGCCAAAAATAGTTCTCAGAAATTAATGCATATATTACCATTAATCATGAACTCATCAAGAAAGTACAGAGAAAACTGCATTTACGATATGCCAAAACAATTAAAAATAATGTGGCATACAAACCTTATTCTGATATTCTCAATGACAACTCTGCACAGGTTAGTCTAAATTCCCTCATCAGCATAGTAATATTTATAACCAGATAGCAACAATCATAGAAAGAAGCCAACACTGGAATCTGGATCGCTGACTACAACAACAAAGTGTAGGAACTTATTTTAAAATTTTAAAATGTTTAAATTATTTTGGTTTAAGGTCATTTGGATATTCACAGCATAATTCCAGGACAGACACCCACCACCCACAAAGGTATGATTACTACACTTGATCTTAGCCAAAAGGCTAAGTGATTTTTTAAAATTATATTAACAAAGAAGTTAAGATAAAACACTATATCAAGTAAGCTGTGCAAATACAAGGTTTAAAGTAGATCCGTTGTCATACAAAATAAGTGCTTAAAATCTAACCTACAGGGGAATTGATTCAGGTGAGTAGCCGTGTTGGTCCGAAGCAGCAGAACAAAGTCTGAGCCCACTGGCACCTTGAAGACCAACAAAGCAAGCTCACAAAAACTTATACCTTGAATTAAACTTTGTTGGTTTTAAAAGTGCCACTGGACTCAGACTTTGTTTTATAGGGGAATTGCACGTATGGTACGAATTTCCCTTCTGTACCCATCTGTATTCACTGGTCCCTCTCTGGGAGGAATAACTTGTATATAGAAACTGGTTGCAGATTTTATGCTGAATTTGGAATGTGGCATGTAGAGAAATACTGAAGACAAATTTGCTATTGGAAGAGCTGTGTGCTCCTGGCAGACCATTGGTTCATTATCATCTGCTCTTGATTGATGGCAGCTCTCTGAAGTCTAAAGCAGAGATATGTGTTTCCCATCCCCTGCTACCTCAAATGCCAGGGACTGAGCCTTGGGACCTTGTACATGCAACACAAATGTTGTACCACTGAGCCATACATCTTCACACTGACTGTCTCTTTGGGTTTGGTATGCAGAGCTATACTCAAACACAAGCTAAGTAAAGTACACTTTTAGTGCTCCAGGTTAAGGGGAGCTCCTAAATAAATAAATTAATTAAAAAAACTAAAAATCACCAGATTACCCTTTTTTTGGTAATGTCATGGGCATCTTAAACTTGATTTAGTTTAATGTCTTAATCCAGCTCTGTCCTTATGTGTGTTCTGCATTCTAGGTTGTTCTCCTTGCTTATTTATTTAAGATATTGATTTTCCACTTGTCAACTATAAGTTCTTGATGAGGCTCACAGTCATAAGAATGACAATAAAACCAGCAACATTAAATGAATGCAATGGTTTGGATCCTATTCTGCCATGAATGGAACAATTCACAGAAGATATCTTAGCCACTACCCCATTGCAGCCCATAAGTCTTCTATTGTGCCCCCTAAACTGCTACTGGGAATGACATACAACATGGAGCAGGGCTGCACAGGAATCACCCCCCCCCCCCAGACACATTTCTTGCATGAGTTCTTCTGAAAGTCATGCAAGAGACAAGGGAAGCAATTTCTACCAATACCCCTTCTGCACTACACCAGCGGCTGTTTCCAAGGGTTTCCTAATGTTCAGAAGTAGCTCTCTGGGTGGGGCTTTGGGGACTGCAGTGCACAAAAGAGGTTACAAAAATTACTTCTACAAATTCACTCTGATCATGGTCATATAGGATGCAACCCCTAGGTTACCATACAAAAAGTAACAGTGTTAGTGTTTCAGCACTAAAAATGCCCACCAAATATCAATGGCAGCATCAGAAAACGAGATCTCTTGAACATACGACCAGGACCTTGACCTACTGGACTCAAATTAGAAGCCATCATAAAGATTATTCCAGAGCAATGAATGCCACTTTCACTGCTGCAATCTGGACCAGTTGTAATTTCTGAATGCATTCCAAGGGTCATATACACAATATAGTAATCCAGCCTGGATGTGGCTGAGGCATGGCCTCACAGCTGCTTCAAGGATCAAAAATAACTGCAATTAAGCATTTCACACTTGCACCTGTATGTAAGGCAGAGAACATGCAGTCAACAAATAAACAAACATAGGCTTTGATTCATAAATTGATCATACAAACCCATCCTAGGGGCAGATTTTCAGGATCTTTACCCTCTTTTGGTCATCAAGATGCAAACAACATAAAATCCCTCAATTCGGGGGTGGGGGAAGATGATATGTTATCTTGTGGAACTTGTCTCAAGATGCAAAACTAGTGATGAGCCAAAATAGGAGCAAATGCTTCACAAACATTTTTTCTTCCAGTAAAAAATGGCCCGTTTCACACCCCTTTCAAAAGAGTGGGTATAAATGGAAAAGGCAGTGCATTCCTATTGCTGATGCACCCTGGCATAGATTTAGCTGCATAATGTGGGTGGGGATCTGCATAAATTCAAATGCAAATTCTATTGCAGTGTACTAACAGGGCATGAAAACAGATATTGTCCAACTTGATATTGCCCAATATTTTGGATCAGCTGGCAATATCTAATAGTGTGAAAGTCAGTCTCAGATATTCCTGATTACAATATTTCATTCCTGATCAATTGTTTCTGGAAGATAGCAGAATCAACTAGGAAGGAGGGATGGGGAAAGAGAGAAAGGGTGCTCCTTTGGGCCTTTGTTGTTGTTCAGTTGCACAGTTGAGTCCGACGCTTCGCAACCTCATGGACCTCATCATACCAGGCCCTTCTGTCCTCTGTCATCCTCCGGAGTTTGCTCAACTTCATGTTCATTGCATCAATAATACTGTCTAACCATCTCATCCTTTGCCGTCCCCTTCTTCTTTTACCTTCAGTCTTTCCCAGCATCAGGGTTTTTCCAGTGAGTACTCCCTTAGAAACTCCCGAGTGAAGGATGGGGTTTCTTCTTCCTCCCCCACCCCCAGCTTAGGGTTCCCAAGGTGGCAAATAATCAAAAACATTAAAATAAGCTTTAAAAGACCTAGTATAAAAACAGCAATTAAACAGAACACATACACAGTTAAGGCACACAGGTTGGGAGTGTCAGTGAGAGAATGACAGACAAAACAGGAAAGTTTTTACCTGGTTGCAAAAGACAATGATACAGGGGAACAGAAGGATCTTCCCTCCCCATGTAGCAGTCATTACCAGTCCATAAACATCTCCAGACTGTGATTAATCCAGGATTCAAAAGACTTCCAAGTTAGTAGCTATAGCAAGCTATAGATGTAACAACAAACTTTGGTTTGTTATTATGTGGGGACTTTTGATTTATATGTTTCCCCTTCCCCAGCCTCCCCTTGCATGCTGCTTGATTAACTAAAGTCGGCAGGTATTGCTGCTCACTTCATCTAAACCACAACTGTGGTTTGCTGTTCCCTATAAGCAGGAAGAATCTGGGAAATAATATGGTTTGGACCTAACAACAACTTTTAGTTTGCCTGGAAAGCAGAAGTCTTTTATTACTGAGCTACATGTGAAAGGAAGCTTCCTTGTTTAACAAGAAACCATAGTTTGTCATTCCTCTGAAGCAGATGTGGGCATTCTATTTTTGGCCCCATCAAAGGGGTTATCCTTGGCCAGGCACTCTTGGAACAAACCAAGACCCAGTGGTGCTGCTAGCATCTCAGGGATTCCTTCACCTTGCACTCAGCTGGTGACTGCAGAGGCAGATCCACTCTGAAACTAATTAAGTTTAAGCTTCAGGGCCCCTAATCCTAAGTGTTTGTTATTAAGCTAAGGCTATTCTAGTGACAGAATCATAAGCCAATGGGTTGAAGTACTTAATATTGACCTTAGAATATGCTTGAATATCTGTTTCATATAGCCTCAATTGGTAGCTCTAGTTGGTCAAATTTCAAAATTTTCTTGAGGGCTTGCGACACTCAAACCCCAGTTGTATGGGCTCCCCAAGCTTGCCAGAATCTATTCATAGTCTACATTTTGGCCCATTTTCAAGGGCTCCACCCCACCATCCTGTTCTCCACCATTTGGGCCAGGAGGTTCTTGCAAGGGCAGCAAGGCTCTTTGGACCTTGTCGGATGTTGCTTTATTGTTGCTGGTTGAGAAGGGGGCCCCATAACAGTTCAAGCTTCAGGGTCCCAAAAATGTAGGTCCGCCACTGGGTGACTGTGCAAGTTTGGGAGTCAAGGATGGACATACACCATATCTCTTACCTTCTTCAGCACTGTTGACCCCAGCAGTGCTGCCAGTGCCTCAGTTAGCTGGGCAGAGATATGGATGTGGGTGCCAAACAAAATAAACTAGTGTGCCACCATCAGCTTGCATGCCAGGGGTGCCTGCCCCTGTTGTGAAGAATTCCAGAGGGTTGCCCCTACAAGCTGCATACAGAAAGGATCTTTCCACCCCTGAGAGTTCAAGAGAGTGGGTGATAGGAGTCCTGGAAGCCTCAAGAGCCAAATGCAACAGAGCACAGTAGACTACAGTGAACAGCAGGAAATCAGGTTATATCTACCCCATGTTCTTCTTGTTCCAATTGAAGCTCATACATCAGCAAAAAGACCAGCTGTGGAAGGTGAATAGTATCACTGCATTTTGTCCCAGGTAGTCCTGTATCTCCTAGCTTCAACATTTTTGGAATTTTCAAGGTGTTGTTGGGGAAATAGAGAAGTCAGGAAAGATCCACATTCACAATCAGTGTGCTCACAGTCCCTACTTAGGCAAAATAGTAGAGAGGGTGGTGGCAACTCCGCTACAGAGCTTTTTGGATGATGTTTCCATTTTAGATCCCTTCCAATCTGGTTTTTGCCCAAGGCCATGGGACAGAGACAGCACTGGTCACCCTCATGGATGACCTCCAGAGGCATCTGGATTGAAGTGGAATGGCAGTGCCGTTGCTGTTGGATCTGTTGGCAGTTTTCGACATGGTCAACCATAAGTTACTGATCCACCACCTCGCCGACATGGGAGTTCAGGGATCAGCCTTGCAATGGCTTGCCTACTTTCTCCTAGGCCGGGGACAAAAGGTGGCACTAGGGGAACAGCTGTCCCCAAAGGCACCCACTGGACTGTGGAGTACCTCAAGGGGTGGTGTTGTCCCCAGTGCTATTCAATATCTATATGCGCCCCCTTGTCCAGATTGCCCGGAGGCATGGGTTGGGATGTCACCAGTATGCAGATGACACCCAGCTCTATCTGTTGTTGGGTGGCCAGCCTGATTCCAGACCAGAAGATCTAGACCAGGCATTACAAACCATGGCTGGATGGCTTAGACTGTGCTGAAATTAAATCCAATGAAGACGGAGGTGCCTGAGCTGGGGCAGCCTGGGGGTAGGGCTCCCAGTCCTGACCTTCAATGGGGTGCCGTTGGTGCCAGCACCGGAGGTTAGGAGCTTGGGAGTGCTCTTGGATGCCCCCTTAACAATGGAGGCCCAGGTAGCAGCCACTGCCAAATCAGCCTTTTACCACCTTTGGCTGATTAGGCAGCTGGTTCCCTTCCTTGACGGCAATGACTTGGCAACAGTGATCCATGGGACAGTCACCTAAAAAAAAAAATGCTGTGGCCAGGCTTTTGATGCGCCTTCCCATCCGTAAGCACATCCAGCCTGTGCTGAAGGCATTGCACTGGCTGCCAATGGCATACCAAATTTGCTTATGGTCAGGGTCTGACCACCTTTCCCCATATGTTCCCCAGGGAGCACTGCAGTCAGGGTCCCTCCTGGGTCCCAAAGATGCCAGGCTGGCCATAACCAGGGCCAGGTCCTTTTTGGTAGTGGCTCCATACTGGTGGAATGAGCTCCCAGTAGAGATCAGGGCCCTGTGGGACCTTTTACAGTTCCTCAGGGCCTGTAAGATGGAGCTCTTCCACCAGGCCTTCAATCAAGGAGCCGCCACCAACAACAACTGAAGGCATAGAGTTCTGTTCCCTGGTTTTTGTCACCTATAGCCTGTGCCCACTGCATATATTTAGATAAGATCTATGAGCTGACTATTAAGACAGATGTCAGAACACCACCACCTTAAGCAATAGATTTAATATAGATCTGCTAGCACTCTATGATATTGAACTGTTTTAGTTGGTTTTATGATTGTTACAACTGTTATCTATGTGTTTTATCCTTCATGTAAGGTGCCCTGAACCTGCCTTAGTGGGGAGGGTGAGGTACAAACTAACTAAATAAATAAATATAGTTTCCAGACAAGTTTGACCCCTAAAGCTGGCACTTATCCTTTTAGAAATGATACAAAGGCCCTGAACAAGATCTGCCCATTTACTGAGATCTGGAATCTTCCCCACCTGCTCCATCTGTAATTCAGATGGCCACAAACCCTCCATTGCCAAGTGATGGCACTATGCCTGGATTGCTGAAAATGTTCAGTGTCTTTCCCCCAAGACAACTGAGGAGCCACCTGGTAGCACTGTAGCCCTCATTATCTGGACCATGGAAGATGGAACTCTGTGCTCCCATGCCTTGTTATAATAAGATCATTGGTTGTCATTGTTATGAAGTGTTCTACACTGATACATATTCCAATTATTCCATAGTTTAGTATGAACCCCTAAATATTACTTTAATTCTTGTAGTATAAATAGCTTCGGATAATCAGGTATATGGTTTTTTTATGCAATCTGTAAAAAAATATATCACAGGTGGGACTCTAACAAGAAAAGATAATTAAACTTCATTCCTGTATGTTAGGCTAAAATTACATTACACAGAAGAGATAACATTTTCTAGGGAGCTGCAACAAAGGGTTAAGGCAGATCTGTGTGGTATCAAATCTATTGGTATAATGAGCTTTTCCTGAAGTAATTAAAATTTGTTTATAATTAATACAGATGAATTGGTTCCCGCACAATAGTAGTTAGGAGATTAACAAAGGCCACATTTTGGCAACAGGGCTACATTCTTTTCCAAGAGCTGTGGGACTTTATCCAATGAATGTCTGTCCAATCTGGCTGATTCTTCAGAGGTGCCATATGGTACTGCTATCCATTACATTTTTCCCCCTAAAAGGCAGCCATATGACATAACTGATCTTCAAAACATTGTCAGAAGGCATTACCTGGGCATGCTGTGAGCTGCTTTCCAAAAAAACCTAGCAGGCACAGGGGCTATTAATTATGAGCAAAAAAATTGTGCCCATGCATCCTCGAAACCTGGCATCATGTCCTCAGCATGATGAACTGAGCACCTCAAATTGCTCAAGCTAAGAACTGTTGTTCCCTCTCCCCTTGCCCACCCAACTTTATGTCTTCTTCTAATATATTCATGCCATAAATTTTACAATCAAGTTATCCCAAAGAACTCAGCACCAATGTTCCCTCTAAGCTGTGGAGGCTTGTGAGCAAAAATTCTACTTTGTGAGCTACTGGCATAAAAGCTGTGAGCAAGCGATTTGACTACCACATAAATTAGTTTGCTCTGGAGGCATCCTTCCTGAGCGAAGACAAAAATGTGTGACCCGGAGGCTGAAAAACTGTGAGCTAACTCACACTAACTCAGTTTAGAAGGAACACTGCTCAGCACACCTGATCTCCAGGTGTTTCTGAAGAGCCCAGTCCTATGCCATTTGTGAAGGCTGGGGAACCTCAGGAATTGTATGGGAATAAATATTGGGGGGCATATTGCAGGAGGAACTGGCAGAATCCTTCTCAGCTCTTACACCATCTTTTCTATGAACAGAGAAGGAATTCATACAAAAGCAGCAAGAGGGGAGCAATCGGTATATTCCACTTTTGGGAGAAGGGTCTTTAAGGGATGCAGAGGCTGGAGAGAAAAAGGGAACAGTGCAATCCTGAAAACTGTTATATGCTTCTAAGCCTATCAACTTCAGTAGACTTAGAAGAGTATAACTCTACTTTGGACTGCACTGTAAAATCCTTTCCATGGATTTCATTCCATTTACAGAAGCTTGTATCAGTAGCTCTTAACACAGCCTTGTAAAAGTAGAGCTTGCACCCTAAGAACTGCAAACAAAATCACGCCAGGGGAAGACACCTCCTTTCTTGCAGCCTTCTTTAACCCAATGAAATCACTCTGAGTTGGTGGACCAAAATGTGGCAAATTGGGAGTCTGAAGCAGAAGGCGGGGGGATTGACAAAACCCCCTCTTTCTTCCTCCTCAAATGAAAAAAAAAGTTGTTCCGTCAGAGAAGCAGCTGCTATGCCGACAGTGCTCCCTCCAAAGCAAAGTACAAGTCATTATTATACCACGTGTCTGTTATGGAGGTGACGGAAAATGCCATCAAGTCACAGCTGACTTATGGCCACCCTGTAGGGTTTTCAAGGCAAGAGATGTTCAGAGGCGCCTGCCTCTGCATAACAACCCTGGGGTTCCTTTGCCAGGCCAACCCCGCTTAGCTTCGGAGATCCAATGAGATCAGGCTAGCCTGGGCCATCCAGGTCAGGGCAAGTGTCTTATACAGACAATCATTTGTAGAATATAAAAGGTTGGTGTCATATTATGGATTTTCGCAGGGCTCTTTTTGTAGCAGGTCGCATTCATGCTCTGAAATTCTGATTCCTTTTTTTTTTTTTTGCTCAGGTACATCATGAAGAATATGAATGCGTGAACCAGCGGAGGAAGAAAGACATTGGAAGCTACCGGTTACGGATACCATGCAAGCAGGATCTTTTAAAACTGTTGGTAATCAAGAGAGAGATGCTATGCCTTGCTCATTGTAAAAATAAAAATAAATTACCCCAGCTAAAGTGATTTTATTTTCCATCACTCCTTACATGGCTCTCAACCATTTGCACTCTCTAAGGGCAAGGACAACAAACAAGTCTTGGCAGGAACAAGGCTGAACTATTTTTATGAACAGTTTCCATTTGGCTTTTGTAATGCATGCAGAATTTGGAAGTTGAAAAATTCTGATCTTCTGCATGGAAATAACTGTAAAATCTCTCATTTCCTGGTAAGGGCAGCACCTGGATACTTACAGTATCTACAAATGTACTCTAAAAATGTACATTGGTCATATAATACATGACTGCTGTGGCTTCTATTCCCCAGCCCCAGCCCTAGAAAGTATCGTTTAGAGAGTGCTGAAAATTCCTTAGTAGTAATCTCTAGTTCCCCTCACAGAGCTACAGTTCCCAGGGTTTACCAGAGAAAGGGAGTGAATATTAAACCTGTTGGAATCTAAAGTCTGGGTATGCCTTCCGTCCTTACTGCAGCATCATTCTGATGGATGCTATACCAGTATTCTGTCACAGTGCTTTGGCAAGTGCATTAGAAAATACAGCTGGAAGTTAGAGTCACCAGATGTTCTTCCTGGCACCATTTCCTTCATTTAACCAGACATTCCCACATCAGTATTTGATCCTGACATTGTGGGTTTGCTATGTTCATCTGATACAGAAATAAACAGATCAGCAACTATTGTCAAGGTGTCAGTTTAGAAAGCCTCTTTCAAGTATGTAAAGTGATTTTACAAAGTACGCAAAGTGATTTTACAATGTTTGCACAAACCATCATTTGTTAAGAGTTCTGAGGATGCTGTTAGCTTTTTTCCTGACTGTTGCTAGCAAATGATGAACAGTTGCATTCAGGACAAAACGAGTTTTCCTCTGAAAACACAAAACACCATACCTTCTCAAGGAAGGGAAGGGGGCCTGGAAATATCTACCAAGTTTTGGTCATCTCATCTCATCAAAAGATACCACAGAGCTGGAACAGGTACCAAAGGGAGTGACCAAACTGATGGTCATGAGGAAGGCTCATTGGGGGGGGGAGACAAAGGGGGTCATGATTACTGTACCACATGGGTTACTCCACTGATGGTAATAGGTCTATTCCAAAACTGCAGTTAGAGGACTGTGAAAGACAATTCAAACTTAAGGTGAGAAGTAATTCACAATATTGCTTTGCAGCAGGTGTATGAATCCACTACTAGTCTTAACCGTCAAGGATCTCAGAGTGATGTCTCATGAGAGAATATTTCCAATAAAATATGCCAGTTGCTAAAAGGAATTTATCCTTTAACCTTTTCCTTGCCTGCACCAACCAAGTATAGCAACATTCCATTAACTTGTGTAAAGTAACAGCAAAAAGAACATTCTGAGATTGAAACTAGGAGTTCAGTAGCAAATTTGAGTCTGGAAATCTGTGTCATCATTTTTCATTGCAGAATTTAGGAAACAATTTGCAATGGGTAGAGTGTGCTTAACTCTGGCTTGGTTTAGAAATAATGTGAAACGTGGCTCACTTTAGCTAGTTTCTGAAACCAGGTTTTGGCTTGCTGATCACCATTCACATACTGGTTTCCCTCAATACTGGTTTCATCACCTTCGTTGTTTCCTTTGGCTCCCCTGCGGAGTCCTGATCATGGCAATGGTTGTACAAGGGAACAAGCTAGGAAGGATTTCTTCATTCATATGTCGTGCAAAAATAAGTTAAAAGTAACAATTTTTAATAAAAAGCTTCAACCCATGCTTTCGGATACTGGTTTGAAATATTCTAATCAGGGTGGTGGTGGTGGTGGTGGGGTTTGTACGTGTGACAGTATTTACCAGTACTGAGTACTGGCATCTTTTTTCAGGGCTCTTCCATCTTCCGAGTCCTGACCCTCGTGCACTGGCCTGTCCCACTCAGCTGGAGAAAGAGAGAGTGGATGCTCAGGAGGAGCCTAATATAGGAATCTGCAGAGAGAGGGGAAATTGGTAGAATCTGGCATAACCTTATATGCAAGTACCCCCCCCCTTAACAAAAAGGAACCAATCCTGATTAACCATAGTTACTTAAGTGACTCACATGCACTCACACCAACTATAGTCAGTTTCATTAACCCATGGTTTCATGGATTTGAAGTCTCCTTCCCCAGTTTCCTGAAATCATGGGGGGGGGGAAGGGCAGCAACAGAGAAGGGTTTAGCATGCCCCTGGCAATTCTGCCTGAATGTTGTATCCTGTCTTTCGTAGCAGAGATCTGGCATTTGGTGTTCTTTTGCTGCCCCAAATCCATTTTTATCCCATGAAAATCAGCTTAATGTGATGTACTTTTGCTTTGCTTGTAGGTCTGGAACTCATAGCTGTTCTCAGCTATAGCGACATCCCACATCACCAGCTATATCCCTCATTTATTAGGATCAGTTTTCATACATAGCCATTTTCCCCCTATTTTAAACAGCTGTGCTCCAATCATATCTTCCTTTATCTAAGGAAGGAGCCACAGAGCTGCGAGACTCACAAACAGGCAATTAGCCATCTAACAGGACAAGAGCCATTACAATGTTAATTATCTGTGATTATCTTACAAAAGGAAGAGATTATATAGCCAAATAACAAAGGAAACGTGCTCAGGGAAGTCAAAAAGATGCAGTACTGTAAGCTGATAAAAACAAAGACACCCATTGTTAAGTTAGAAATAGCCTACTGCAGTTTATGTTTTCCAACAACAATGCAACAATAAATTTCCCACTCTTTCCAGCCGCACTGCTGGGCCCATGTCACTGAAAGGAGTCCAGGCCTTACCCTTTGCTCTTACTTTTGCTAATTGCCATCAAAGTAGGACTGACAAGATACAGTTCAGCCAGGAGTGGCACATCGCACCCTTAGGTAGAATTAATGAAAGCAGTGAGCTATGCCATTGCTGCAGAACCATGACCTTCTTCTCATCGAGTCTCTCCCACTTGCTAGGATCTTCCTGTTCCTTAACTCATGCTTAGATGCTGTTGGTATGTATCTGGGCTACTTCAATAGCAACTTGAGCAAGAAGAAAAAATCCTATAGAAGAAGAGTTGGTTTTTATAACCCACTATTCTCAACCTTAAGGAGTCTCAAAGTGACTTACAATTGCCTTCCCTTCCTCTCGCCACAACAGGCACCTTATGAGGTAGGTGGGGCTGAGAGAATTCTGAGAGAACTGGCCGAAGGTCACCCAGCAGGCTGCATGTGGACAAGGGGGGGAATCAAGCCTAGTTCTCCAGATTAGAGTCTGCTTCTCTTAACCACTATACCACACTGGCTCTCATAGGATGATACTCTAGACAGGAAACCCCTTTCTCATTGTAGGTGTGGTGTAGTTTTATACATATTTTTTTGGCTGCCCCTTTTCATCAGTCTTGGGATAAGGCTCAGGAAACTCAGGAAACCCACAAAAATATGTGGATTATCAGCATTTGACAGGCCACAAGCAGCCATCAATCATAAGTTGTTGAAGAATGCATGAAAACAAGCATATACTTTCACATGGAAACATCCTAAACCAGAGATGGAGAAGACTTTTCAGAACTGGCAGGGTTCTCAGTAAGGAAACAGAGGTTTCTGAACTTGCTTCTTCATTAGTGGGAATACCAGGATCTGTAGTTTTTAATTATTCTTGACTCAGTTTTTTAAGACAGGAATTAATAACTACAGATCCCAGAATTCTCATCGATGATAGAGCAAGTTAAGACACCGTCATTTTGTCACTGAAATCATTAGCTGACCCCTGTTGTGTGTTTACTTTCTATCAAAAATATGGGGGAAAGGGACAGGGTTCCATCAGCAGCAAAGATGGGGACAGTGCATTCAAAATGACTTTCTGAGATTTCAGAGAGCTCTTAGGAAAAGTCGAAGGATTCTTGAGAAAGATCTTGTTGCATTTTGAATCACCCAGGGGGGAATTCGCTACCAGAGGGTGTAGTAATGGCCCCAAGAATAGTCAGTTTTAAAAGGGGATTAGATAGATCCATGGAGGATAGGTTTACCAGGGGCTAGCAGCCATGGTGATTGAGGGGAGCCTCCACGTTCAGAGGCACTAAACCTCTGAATCCCAGAGGCAGAAGGCAACATCAGGGGAAGAGGAACTGGTTGGCCACTGTGTGAGAGAGGATGCTAGATTAGATGGACCACTGGTCTGATCTAGCAGGGCTCTCCTAATGTTCTTATCATTATCACCCATTCTGACGTAAACCTGTACATTTCCGTGTATTTAGAATTTCCCCATAATACGTTATAATTTTACTCTTGGACAGGGCTTTTTTTGTAGAAAAAGCCCAGCAGGAACAGGCCTGGAGAGCAACACCTCCCCGGCGACTCCGAGGTGGGTGGGACAGGGGCCCCCTGAAAAGATTGGGGAGGCATTTAAATGCCTCCCCAATCTTTTCAGGGGGCCCCTGTCCCACCCACCTCGGAGTCGCCGGGGAGGTGTTGCTCTCCAGGCCTTCCCTCTGAAGCCACGCACACAGAGGTTTTGGCTGTAGTGGACGTGGCCAACTCTGAAGCCAGCCGGAACTCCGTTCCTGTGTGTTCCTGCCCAAAAATAGCCCTGCTCTTGTATCTTTTGCCTGTCTACAGTCACCTAATAGCATCGGGAAACATGAAAATAAGCAAAAAGAAATTTCTGGAAAAGATCAGAATCCAAATGTCTTAAACAAGGTCTTGTATACAATCTATGACAGGATGGCCAAGGTTTGTCTTGCATATATAGGGTTGCCAGGTCTGGGTTGGAAAATACCTGGATACTTTGGGGGCGGATCCAGGGTAGGGCATGGTTTGGGGAGGGGAGGGGCCTCAGCATGGTACACTGCCATAGAGTCCATCCTTCAAAGCAGCCATTTTCTCCAGGGGAGCTGATCTCTGTCACCTGGAGATCAGTTGTAAAAGTGGGAGATCTCCAGGCCCCACCTGGAGGCTGGCAACCCTATGTGTGTAGCCTAATCTGTTTTCCTGTGGGTTTATCCTACAGTTATTGCCAATTCATCCTCAAATGGAAATATGTCCAGTTTTTTAATCAATACAGTGATTTTAACTTGGAGTTACATATATGAGTAACGTGTGTTTGTGGTTGCCCACATAGTTCCATTTGCTCTATTACCTACATGAGATTTAGTGCCACTCCCTTCATTTTAAGAGGGAAACCAATGAGTTAGAAGGTTTGTGTACATGAGAAATTATGCCTGAATAAAGGCCAAAATAGTCATAGCAAAAGGTGATCTGTGGCCAGTTGTGTTGGTTGTTTTTTTTAAGTTCATGCTGAAGATGCATCAGGTCCCATTTTGGAGTGTAGCTGTGGTGCAGGAGAAGGAGAAGTTTCCTTCTCTGCCATTTTATTATCTAAGTACACCCCTTTTCCCAGCTGTTATTTGTGTGCAGGTGTAAACATTGAGATACCATACAGCCCCGCTTAATGTTTAAAAAAAGTGGGGGATCTATTCATGGTTTTCAATTATCACTCCCAATGTGACCCTAATGCAGCTATTGAATAAAAGGTGAGTCCTTTAAAAATGCTTATTCTGTATCTTTAGATTCTGTTCCACATTCTTCACTGCTATGGACTATAATACATTTATGTTCAGGATTTAAGTGATGACCTGGTTTTTGTGTTGTCTTGAATCCAGTAAGAAAAACCAACCATCCAACCTTGGTCATTTACAGAATCCAATTTGTGAATGTTAGTTGAGGGTTATACTTTGATCTATACATTTCTTAATTATGTTTACTGTCAATTTTGTTTGTATATTTGAACAGAATTTACGTAACCTCATTTTGCAGCTCCCTGAATAACCGATAATCAGTCCTGCTTGGCAGGGAGTACTCTGCGCAGGCACAGAGTCCTGAATGAAGTCCACCTCCTCTGTTTTATCTGTCTCTAAGATGAAAAGCATCATTTAAGCTTTGAAGGGATACTGCCCGGATAAAAATTGTAGGGTCTCTTCTGCTCTTTCCCCTGCATATGCTCCTGTAGCTTTTACAGCAGCCTGGTGAACAGAAATTATGCAAGTAAATATTTCCATACCAATAATCTCCAAGCAATTTTCTTGCTAATTTATTTATGTTTGAGACTCTTCTAAGAAAATTAGTAAAAAGAATGGAGGCACTTTTTAAAAATCTGAATTATGGAGTCCTGAAAACTATTGTGTTGTAAGAGCAACGTAAGAAGGATAATAAAAGTTCAGTGTTTAACTTAGAGCTATTATTACTATCAACAACAACAACAACAGACAAGATCATGGAGAATGATGAAACAAAGATTATTTGGGACTTCCGATGGCAAACAGATAAAAGCCTGGAGCATAATACCTCTAATAAAACCGAGACATAGGATTTGGATCATTTCCATTGCAATCCCAGGAGACAGCAGAATAGAAAAGAAAGAACAGGAGAAGATCACAAACTACCAAGAGCTACAAACAGAATTAGAGCATCTCTGGGAGCAGGTTATCATCGTGCCAGTTGTCATTGGAGCCCTAGAAGTAGTGCCTAGAAGTCTCAAGAAATACCTGGCTCTTCTGGGCATTGAGCAAATAACACCAGCTGAGCTCCAGAAGACAGTGTTGCCTGGAACAAGAATCCTGAAAAAATACATCTGCAATTTCCAAGAACTTGGTTTATAATAAAAGCAACAACAACTACTTCATTTATTGACCACTTTTTTCAGTTCCATCGCATACACTCCAACAGACAATGCAGTAGGACTAAGATCCCAAAACTGGAAAAGAATGCAAACAAACAACTGTTTAAATGTAGCAAGAACTGTATAAAATTGTTCACTGGAAGACTGAGGCAAAATTTTATATGCAAACAGATTTTTAAAAAACTGGTTTCCAGTTTGCCCTTTTAATGCTTAGTTCTTCCAACAGTTTACAAAAAAATGACTATAGGAAAGCAGTTTGTCAGTTGAAAATTCACGGTGCTGCAAAACTGCTGTAAAGCAGCCATAAAGTACAAGGCTGAGAAATGCCCTAAAGCACAGCACAGATAACAACAGAACTTGTAATGCAATCCAAACAGTGTTATACCCTTCAAAGTTAACTAAAGTTGTTGGTCTTAGAAAGGTATAGGTCTTTTTAGGATTGCACTTTTAGGGGTGTGTGTGTGTGTTTTAATATATTGTTATTATGGTGGATTGGGGCCTTCCAAAACATGCATTCTTCATTCTCATCCCCTCTCATTAAGTAGCTTTGCCAAATTTTTAATGCAGAGTAAATTATAAGCTCTCAGATACACGACTTTTTCCCTATAAAAATGTAGTTTTATTAGAGGATGTCAGTCATGATGATTTATAATAGGGGCTGATTCAGTGGAATGGCCAAAAGAACAAACTGTGATCTAAGAAGTCCCTGGTTCAAATCTCACATGTGAACTTGTAACCCCTAGCTAGGAATGGAATGAGCCAGGAAGGGGTGGAACCTGTAGATGCAGAAGGGTGCAGACCAATGTTCCCTCTAAGCTGTGGAGTTTTGTGAGCAAAAATTCCGCTTTGTGAGCTACTGGCATTAAAGTTCTGAGCGAGCGACTTGGCTGCTGCATAAATTAGTTTGCCCTGGAGCCCCATCCTTCCTGAGCTAAGACAGAAATGTGTGAGCCGGAGGCTAAAAAACTATGAGCTAGCTCACACTAACTCAGCTTAGAGGGAACACTGGTGCAGACTGTGGAAAACAAGCAAGACTGCCTTGCTGGGAAGCTTGAACTTAATAACAGGCTCTTAACACTTTAAGATAACTATGATTTATGGATGGACACTGGTAAGGGAGGGAGACTTTTGTTCTAAATTGTAAATTTTAGAATTATTGTTTCAGGGCTGTGTTATCTAATGGGGAATTTATTTGGGCCCTTCGTCTTGGAAGTCGGTGCTCAGAGTGTTCAGCTGGAGACTTCTGGGACCACTAAGAAGAGGAAAGAGATGGGCTTTGCGGGTGACAAGCTTTGAAGGAGGGGAAAGTTCATTGTTTGGACTTTAAAAGATCACTGTTCTATTGTGTTACTGAGATCTATGTTTTTGTCACGTAAAGTTAAGTAAAAAGTAAAAATGTTATATTTCTTTTAAATTATTGCAAGACTGGCCCCCATCGGGGGAGCGAGGCGCCTGGTCACGGTTTTAGATGACAAGACCTTAGAAAGTAGTTGTGGAAGTTAAGAGCTATCCATCTTGGCCCAATTGTTTGTAAATTTTTATTGTGTTTTACTGTAATTTATTGTTATCAATATTATTGTTTTTAATTATGTATTACTGTTTTAACCTTGGCACATGGTGCCCTTGTGAGCCGCCCTGAGGGCTGTGTTATCTAATGGGGAGTTCCTTTGGGACCCTCCTCTTGGAAGCCGGTGCACGGGGGGTTCAGCTGGGGACTACCAACAAGAGGAAAGAGATGGGCTTTGGGGCTGACAAGCTGTGAAAGAGGGGAAAGTGAATCCTTTGGACAGGATGTGGGCAGAGGAGAGCACTGTTCTATTGTGTTACTGAGATCTATGTTTTTGTCACATAAAGTTAAGTAAAAAGTAAAAATGTTATATTTCTTTTAAATTATTGCAAGACTGGCCCCCATCGGGGGAGCGAGGCGCCTGGGCACGGTTTTAGATGACAAGACCTTAGAAAGTAGTTGTGGAAGTTAAGAGCTATCCATCTTGGCCCAATTGTTTGTAAATTTTTATTGTGTTTTACTGTAATTTATTGTTATCAATATTATTGTTTTTAATTATGTATTACTGTTTTAACCTTGGCACATGGTGCCCTTGTGAGCCGCCCTGAGCCTTCGGGGTAGGGCGGGATATAAATTCAAATATAAATAAATAAATAAGTTCTGCCCCACCCCACAAGCTGAGGTTACAAACTCACTTATTAGTTTTAGGCAAACCACTCTGTAGCAGTCTCTCATTTTAGCCTATCCTCTGGGGTTTAGTGGAGTGAGACTCCTTGGAGTGAGACTCCTTGCATCCTTCTTAGCTGAGCATAGTGATAGGATACAACACAATTTCTGTGAAGGGTTTTAAGCACTAAAAAGCTTAAATACATGTTAAGTATTATCACTCAAAAGCTATGTTGAGATACTATGTTGAGTGGTGGCGCAGGCAGTAAAGGAGCCTGCAGGTAATCCATCCATGAACAGCCTTAAGGCTGTTCGAGTCCCACCGCGGCCGGGGTGAGCTCCCGGCCCCTGTCCTAGCTCCCGCCTACACAGCGGTTCGAAAGCTTTGCAAGTAGATAAATGGGTACCTGCCTTAGGTGCAGGGGGGCACCCGCCTTTTGGCGTTGTGGCGGCGAGGAGGAGTGGAGCAGCGGTGCCAGCTGTGGCAGCGACAACAATGGTGGCGGAACAATCCGATGAAAGAACATGGCGGCGATTTAACACCAAGCAGCAATCGTTCCAGGCAGGTATTGGCCCTGAGACGTGACAACGCGGCAACGCTGCATGGCTGGAGCCAATTGGACAGAGGCCAGCAGGCTATGGGAGCTTCCCCAGAAGGAGCCGCTGCAGAGCCCGCCGAGACAAGATTCCACCATAAGGAAGCTGCAGGAGGAAAAAGAAACACACACGTCAACAGGGTGCCTGGTAGGCACTCACCTCCCTATATATATACATTGTATGTGGCCCTAGTTAGGAAATGTAAAAATGCTTGTAAACCGCTCAGAGCTTCCGGGATTGAGCGGTATAGAAATTGAAAGTATAAATAAATAAATAAATTTCCCAGCAGAGCTCCTGTGCTTTTTACATATGATTGAAAAATGCCTGCTAATCTTGATATTGTATGACTTTTGAGAAAAACACAAATAAAACCTGCTTCTCTGTGACCCATTTGCCTTATGAAATGAGAACCATCATGCATTTGCAAAAGCATTAGCAGGAACTTGCCAACACTGAAACAATTATTTGGTTTTAAAGATAATGACTGAATGGGTTAGATCCAGCCAGATTTTATACAAGTATAAAAGGAAGAAGAGGTTACCTTTGACAATTAAACAAAAAAGACTATGCAGAGGACCACAGGTCCTGGTATGTACAAAATCCATCACATATAAAATCCATATGGGCAAGGGCTGTAGTAAGGTGGGGAACTGCGAGAGATTGAGCACAACAGTAGGCTGAATCCCACCCAATGCTTATGAGTATATACAGTATACACAACAGAAAATGTCTGAATTAAAAAATAAAGTAGATAAAATTTATTTATGACAAAAAAACCTTCCAAGAAAACCCACCCACCCCATCTCACTCAATATAGACAAAGAAAGGGTGGGAAATGTTCTCAGATTATTATCATAGGTTATGTAGGGTCATATCCCAATGGTCATTTCCACCAATGGGAGGGGTATTAATTGATTCTCCTCTTCTACTGCAGACCTTCATCAGTTCACCATTCACACTTTTCCTGGAGTCTCCTGTCACCCAAAGCAGCATTTTTGGGAAGATAAATGGGGTGTCAGGGTGGATGGAGGGAAGTTCTGTCCCACTAACACAGTTGGATTCTATTTGCAGACATTAATGTTGGGGTCCATTCAACTGACCTTAAACTCCACACCTGGCAGAATAAAAACTCACTTAAAAGAATTTTCTGGCTCAAGATTAGGTACTTGATAAAATCTTTTGGAAGAACCAGTAAATAGGGGGGAAGTAATGGTGATGGTTAAAAAGAAACAGAGCATCAGGACTGGATGAACTGTTCCCTCTTATGAAAGTCTTCTGAAGTACTAGTGGTGACTGGAATCAATTTATTTCTGAGTATGCATTGTATACTCCAAATGAGAAATAAATCAAGAATAGCTGTGATTGCTAAACTAAGATCCTGCACTAGTTAAATATATAGAACTATTTCACCATTAATGATTATAAAATATACTCCACAGTATCAGAAACATTTCTTTATAAGTATATGCATGCCAAAGAGACAGGGCTGTTGTCTAATAAACAAGGAACATTTTAAAATTTTAAAAACCCATAATGCGTGTGGTTAAAAAAATTGAAAGCTCTGAATACCTTTGACACTATTAAATGGTGTTTTCCCTGTGAAACTTGAGCTTCTTTCATTTTAAAGGTTCTTTCTTATCCTAGATGCAGGTTATTTACAAAACATTCTGAAGCGAAGTAGAACTGAATAGTCACATCTCAAATTTGCTGATAAAAGCAATAGTTCCCAACGGGTCATTTTGTAGAAAAAGAGGTGCAGGAGCTCATTAGCACAACTCATTAGCATAACTTACTTGCATATGCCACACCCCTGGACATCACCGGAAGTGTGTCAGAAGGCAACAGCTACCGCTCAGGCTCCACTGGACTGTTTTGGATTGCTCGCTTTTGGGGGGAGGGGAAACGTGCAGATCTGTCCTCACAGAGGAGGGAGAGCTTGTACCTGAATAAACCTTGGTCTTAAAGGTGCCACTGGACTCTTTTGGACCAGGGGGCTGGGGGGGGCTCTGCAACTTACCTGGCTGCTTCTTGCTCTGACTGAGGGCTGCTGGGAGCAGGGGGTGTAGCTTGTTTCATGTGCCCATTCCCTGGGCTCTTTACTGCCGGAGCGCCGCTCCTGTGTGCTCCTGCAGGAAATGACCCCTGGTTCCCAAAGTGGGTAGAACCGCCCCCTGAAGGTGATGGGATTATGTAGGGGGACACTAAGAGGCAAGAGGGAGCAAGTGGTGCTGGAAGTAGGTCCCTTTGACCACGCTGTTCACTTATTCATGATTGAACAGGCTAGAGCCTAGATGCTGGCAAATGGCACTCCCAAGTTTCTGCCACTGCATAGTGTGAAAATCCAGTAGAAACTATCAGAATTTTTAGTAAATATGTCACCGGATCTCTAGTCAGACCAATATACTGCATTTTGAGAAACTGTTGTCACTGTGTGTGTTTTGTTTCTTTTTTCTCCTTCAAGTTTTTGCTGGGTCCAAGGGAAGAGAACCAAGTGCTGAGAATGAGAGAGCCGAGTGCTGAAAAGTAAAGAGCAGAGTGCTGAGAGAGGTGCAGCCTGTGGAGACCTGCAACAATACAAAAAGCCTGAAGAGCAACAGCACCACCACCAAAGAGAACCATGAAAATCTGTAAGATATATTGCGCAGCATACTGAGGACAACACAATTTTAATTACAGCTGGATGAATCAACTTTGCCAGGCTGGATTTGTTGACTTTGCCAGCTTTGCACCTTATAAAAGATGAAAACGTTTGGCTTAAGAGTTGTTATTTGCAAGGCCAAAGTCCTTAGGTGGTCATCATGCAAAGTGGAGTTCTGAATAATGCTTTTAATAGGGTAGGGTAGGGGGCACTGGGGTTGAGTTTATGAAAGCAAGGAGGCAGTGACCCGAAAACAATTGGGAACCACTGATCTAGGCTCTAGCCTTGTCAGTCATAAATAAGTGAACAACATGGTTGAAGGAGCCCACCTCCAGAGCCCCCTATCACCCCCTTGTCTCTTAGTGCCCCCATAGGTAATCCCACTGCCCCCCAGGGGCACCTACTTTGGTTTTCACTGATCTCAACAATCCTCTTCATTCAGGAATTGCTGAAGTTTACTAGCCACCAATTGTTCAATCACCTTCAAGAATTGTACATTTGAGACTGGATGCACCACTGCCCACTTCAAGACAGGAGTGACCGCCCCATTTCTCAGAGAGGCTTCTACTGTCTCTCAGACCCAGTCTGCCAGCCTTCCCTGGGCAGATTTAAGCAGCCAGGACAGGAAAGGGCCATACAAACTGGTGGTAGGTGTCAAACTTTCCAGAAGCCTGTTCACATTCTCAGACTGCACAAGCTGAAAGGTATCCCACACAACTGGAAAAATCAGCACCCTGGGACCATCTAGTTCCTAACACAGAGTTCAATGGATGTGAGAGATATTATCTACAAAGTGCTCTGCAAAATGATCACAGCAGGCTTGTCCTTGTCCAGCTGGACAGAACCCAGTAGACCTCTGACTGCCTGGAAGAGTTCTGCAGGTTTGCACTATGCAGATGCAATGGTGGCAAAAAACATTGCTTCTTTGCCACCATCACTGCCATGGAGTAGGCTTTCAAACAAGCTCCAAAATAGGGGTGTCAAACTCATTTGTTATGAGGGCTGGATCTGACATAAATGAAACCTTGTTGGGCAATATTTTGTTTATTTAACAGTGTCTGATAACTGACAGCTCTTGCTCTGAATTATTGCATCAAAATTTCTGTGCTGTTGCAATCTTGAGTATGTTGTTCAAGTGTGTATCGGTAAGCTGCAAACCTACTTTTGATTTATTGACATTCACTACAGAAATCTCAGGTTCTAGGTTCTCAGCCTAGGAACCAGGGGAAAACATGAAATGGCTGGGCATTGCAAGCTTTTGTACATAAATTGCTTTGTGTGCTGATCAAGAACACGAGAAGGCACCATGACAGAGACTGAGGGCTATATATTTGTCTATAAAACTATAGTCTTCCTCAGTGGTCAGTATCAGACTACTATCAGACCACTATCTGGGAAGCCTAAATTCAAAATCTCCAAAAGAAATGTGCTGGGTGAACTTGGTCAGCCTAATCCACCTCACTGGCTCGTTGTTATTCCTCATCTAAATAGTTCACATTGCTTTTCTTCTGAGAAAAATTGGATCATGAGGGCATGAATAAAGTGAAAAGGGGGTGGCCTGATAGAAGCTCTCTGGGGGTCTGATCTGGCCTGTGGGCCACATGTTTTGACACCCCTGATCTAGCCCATACCTTGTCAGTTTAATCTCAAGTCTTTCTCCAATTTCCACTATTGTTCTATCTCCTCTGTCTTTTCATCTTCTTCAGTCCCTCTGTAAACCAAGGCTCTTTGACCCGGGACAGGACACTTAGGTGTAATTGTGTCAATCGCCCAGGTCATTTCCACATTCCTGAGGTCAACCAGGGCATTGACCCCAGCAACAGATTTCCATGACAAGTGGGCTATCTTCAGTCCCCCCACCTTCAGATCATCTTCCTGCCCAGAACAAAGCACCAAACAAAGCGTGTGACCTACACATATTAATTTGTTGCTGATTGTGGGAAATCTTCCAAATCACTGAAGAGGTTATGTTGTACCACTATTAAAAGAATGAGTTGGCCAGTTACAGGCTGTTCTCAGGTCTTCCTTCTTTGAATAAGACAATTGAATGGTTGATGGCAGAGAAATCCTTAGCTAATTTATTCTGTCGTGTCCTGGTTAGGGGATAGAAACAGCACTAGCTGTGCCAGTGGGTGAACTCCAGATGACTGCTGTTCATTTTGTTGGATTTATCTCATCCTTTCATACAGTTGGGTATTCTATATTGTTGCATTGATTTGAAAAGCAAGAGAAACTAGTCTCTGAAAAATTTGGTATTTCTTGTCCAATCATGCTCAGAGACTTTCTATCGGATGGCAAAACATCTGTTTGGAATCTTACATATGATGTCCCTGAAGTTTGATGCTTTCTATTGTGCTTCTTAATCTTTATGGGAGGACACTAAATGAGATCATTACTTTGTAGTTGTATGTCATCCATATATTAGCTGATAAAAGGAACTTTGACTTTTGATGACTTGCACCCTAGAAATCTTCTTGGTCTTTAAGGTGCTACTGGACTTGAATCTTGCTTTTCTACCGTTGACCAACTTGGCTACCCACCTGAAACTATCCATATGTTAAAGACACCTAGTTCTGTATTTTGTTGACCAAGCCCCCAGATCCAGCCTTGATTGCTCTACCACTGCCTGGATGCTGTGGTCAAGTGAAGGACTGATATTTAACAAAGGGAGCTTTGACTCTTTAATGCTCAAACCCCCAAAATCTTGTTAGTCTCTAAGATGTTAATGGGTGTGAATCTAGCTGTTCTATAGGCCAACACGGCTACCTTCTGAAAGTATCTGAAGGACTGGCTTACCTAGCATCAGTCCACACACCACATTCCTCTCACTATCTTTTCTGCTCCTTCAACAAAGATGGTACATATATTTTCTTAGCTACTGGACCCCTTCTTGGTCAAGCCCATCCCTATTCACTACCTTCCATGTGCTTTTTGGAGGTTTGTGGGGTTCCATGGTGGGAAGCAGGAATCACTGAAATGGCTTGCATCTAGTTTGGCCTAACAGTGGAGCCACTACACACAGATCCGGAGGGGCAGCTTCTTGTGTTGGGCAGAAGAAGTCTTCCACCCAGGTCTGCACACAGATGTGGGAGATGGGGGCGGGCTTCTAGTGCTGGGCATAAGAAACCTCTCAGCCAGGTCTGTGTGCAGTGGTAGGAGACCTCCCCACTGCACACCGATCCAGGGGAGCAGCTTCTAGCACCAGGCAGGAGAAGCCTCCCAAGGAGAAGCCTCCCAAGGTCTATATAAGGTGGCAAGAGACCTCCCTGCCACATGCGGATCAGGGGCAGTGTTCTCTCTAAGCTGAGTTAGTGTGAGCTAGTTCAGTTTTTTAGCCTCCAGCTCAAACATTTTTGTCTTAGTTCAGGAAGGATGGCTCCAGAGTAAACTAATTTATGCAGTAGCCAAATCGCTTGCTCACAACTTTAATGCCAGTAGCTCCACAAAGTAAAATTTTTGCTCACAAGACTCCACAGCTTAGAGGGAGCATTGATCGGTGGGATGGGGGGCAGCTTCTAGATCTCAATTTTCCCCATTCCTATTCTCTAGATTGTACCTGCAGGTAATCCCAGGTTCAGTCCCTGGCATCTCCAGTTAAAAGGGTCAAATTAACACATGTCTATGGTACACAACTCTTTGGACTATACATGGTAACAGAAAGGCTTGTATAATCATTCAAAAATAATGATGTACATGGAGCAATTACTAAAATAATTGAAAATCAGTTGGAGCGAAAGATTCTGCTCCAGAAGCAGAAGAAAGGCAGACAAAGACTGAATGTAAGATGGGGGCTATTTTTTTATTTCCTTGAGCAGTACTTCTACAAATGATAAACTTGCCTTTAATTCCATATATTCTGGGAAATATAGGTCGTGCTTTCACAAGCACATACCTGCAGCACAGGGAGCCTTCCACCAATGCAAGAGGTTGTTCCACTAGCAAAGAAGTTTTTCTGTTCACAGAATAGTAGTTATGCCGGGGAAACATTCTGGTGTTCGTGAAGCACACTAGTAAGTGAGGTTGCTGCATTCTGCACAGTGAACAGATCTGGCAGGCAAATGTACTGTGTCCAACTGCCACAATCACCCATGAGCTAAATCATTGATCTATTCACCTGTCTGTCATTTGCCTCAAATGGCTGCTGAACAGCTGTGGAGCTGTTCTTGCCTTGCATTTGCATAGCAGGTGAAACCTATTCTGTCCCAGGGACATGGATGGTTGGGTCAGGTAATTAAATAATATGTATGTCTCCAAGAAGGCTGTGAAGAAAACCATGTGCAAAATAACCTTTATAACATGGACTGAAACAAACACCAAATGTCAAGACTTTTGTACAAAAACCACCTATGTTTATAAATGAGTGACCAATTTGATAGCTAACTTTATTGATAGTTTTGGCTGCTGAGGTGTTTGCAGTAGGACAGGTCTGTGGGGGGTGAATGAGACTAAAGTTCTTATTGGGATGTGCAAGAATGCACATACATGAATCACCACTGATTGTGCTATAGTGTCTGACTTTGCAAAGAATAAGTTAATAAACAAGCTAGAACTGTTCATAAGCTGATGAATGGATCTTCAAAAAATTAGCTTTGTGTTCCTGACTGGTGGAGATAGCATGAAACAAACTGGTGGTTGTTTGAATATCCCTGCTGGTAAAATCTAACTTGATTCCAAATTGGTTATTAGGATAAGAAGCTGTAAATAATGACATCATGGGCCAATAGGCAAGTGTAGAGTGTCAGAAGTGGAATGGGCACATGCAGAACAGAGAATGCAGCAGGGCAGTTGCTACACTGTGCACATCAGGAAGAGCATGATTGTACAGGAGCAACTTTCTGAGGTGTATGAATGACCAGAATGTTCTGCTTAAGATCCAGGAAGCCCAGTTTAAGTGATTTTATACTCGGTTGTACCTGCACAGTGTGCTCAAACAACAAATGAAGCAAACCTGTGCACCATCTAACATCCCTGATGTTAGATGGAGCTCATTTAACCGAGAAAAAAATACCTCACAGGAAAGCATGCAACGCTAACACACTAATGAGGAGAGGAGGGTGTATGTTAAATAAATGAATGTGTTCTGCTGTATACGTTCTTCAGTACCCACAACTGCCAGTGATCATAGCATTATTTATTCTATGAGAAACATAAAACATGAACCCGCTGATAAACACTGCAGTAGCAGTTGATGTTTGCTTACATTTTGAATGATTCAAATACCTACAAATGGCCAATTTGTGGTGGTTATAACATTCTATAGTGTATGATGTTTTAATTTTTTATGTGTGGCATACTTGACAACTTTACAGTGTTCAGAATGAAGGGACACTAAATCAGAAGCATACCTGCAGTGCTGTCATTCTCATTAAACCTCCCTTTTGTTTGAATTTATTCACTAGCTTCTGTGTTTGGGGGGAGCTTTTTCTCAGGAAATGCTTCATAATTAGGATGGACAAAATAGCTAAACACCGGTTTCCTGAGACACTGTTGACACTAAATAAGCATTTAAAGCAGTCATCTTGGTAGCACTACAATGTATATTTTAATTTAAAGTCTGAGCATGGGAAGGGTAACAGAGCGGGTCAGCACTTGGACTAGCATCTTGGAGACCCAGGTTCAAATCCCCACTCATGCCATGGAAGCTTGCTGGATGACCTTGAGCCAGTCACATGCTGTCTACCTAACCTACCTCACAGGGCTGTCGTGAAGATAAAATGGAGAAGAAGGGAACGAAATAAGTAAATAAACATTGCATTGAAGTTGCTTATGCAGCCCTAGTCTCCATTATCTGATTTCTGTTTTAGGAAGTAACAGCTTCCCACGCACAGTGTACATACAAGGAAATGTTTCAGGGCTCAAAACTAGACTAGGTCTTGACAAAGTGACCTGAGGGATGTCCAGCTGGAATTCAGGCTATCTTCTTCCCTGCACCAATATAGGGATGTAAATTCTTGATTTTTTTAAAAAGCCTTCTTGAATGGAGAATGGGAGAGAAGACCAGCTCAAAGAGGAGGGCCTAGAGCAGGATAACTGATGAAACCAGGGACTAGAGTACTGTAGTTTTTGGTGAGCCCAACACTGAGCCCTCTATGAAAGCCACCTATGTACCTGTCCTATATTATACAGCTTAAAAATACTACTTGGGGTAGGAATCCCCCATTTGATTTCTTCACAACTGGTCCAAAAGCAGCAGTTTAAAAAAAACACAGAAAACTGGGTTGGGTGTGTGGCTGAGGTATAACTGACACCCAATAAACCAGAGTGGGCTAATGAAAACAACAAACTGAAAAAGCCTGAGTTAGGGTAATGAACTAATGAAAATATCACAAGAGAATGAAGGTGTTTGTTTAATTTACCTTTCCTGTTATCTGGCAGTCTGAGTTCAAGAAGAGTTTGGAGTTGGAGGAAGTGAGGGAGGGAGGAAAGTCAGGAGAGATCAGGAGACGAAACTGAAATCAAATCTTTCCAATCATCATAATCAAATTGATCTGGGAACAGATGAGAATTGTGCTGATTGATCTCTCTTTTTATAGTGCTGCCACCAATTACATTGCTGGTTTAATAGCTTGGGATAAATCTTCTTGTATAAGAAAGACAGGATCCTGTTCTCATTTAGCAGTGCTTTTTTAACATCAGGTTTGTGGGATTATTTTTTTTTAAGTCTTCACTGGCTATTGTTTGGGGATGATAGGCTATGGCGATGATATTCTGTGACTCAGGTGCCACATGTGGCTCTTTAACATGCCATTTGTGGCTCTTCTGAGCACTGTTTTTCCAATATGGCACCCAATGGTATAGCCATTTCATGGTAGGGCTTGTGGTTGCCACTTTGAAACACTGGAGGGACTGGAGGTAATCAGCAAGCTTCTCTTAACTGTGGGTCAGGGTTGGAAGTAAAGGGTCCCTCCTCTTCAACAGTCCCCCACCCGTGCTCCACAGCCTCCATTCTCTGGGGGACAGCTGTTGGGAAGAGAGAGAAGTGAGAGTAAACCCACCACAGTGACAGTAAGGCTCTGGTCACATGGTTATTTTGATCGGGTTTCATTGCTGTTCTCTCTCGCATTTAAAATTGCTGATCAGATGCCCACATCAATCTCCCACACTGAAATGGGCTCACTCGCACGATCCTCCCGGTTCCCTAGTGAGTTTTCCAACACTGGGAAAATCAACTACTTTCCAGGTACTTGTGCTTTGAATCTGCCATTTGTCTATCTGGACAGCCATCTCTTGCAATGATTGCAATTAGGTCATCTGAATGTCCTTCTTCCAGTAGTTTTTGTGTGTGTGTGTGTGTGTGTGTGACTTTCACCATTGTGTGCGGCTGTCTGGACAGTGCCTGGAGCATTGTTGCACAAAGCAAGCGGTTGGGCAAGAGATGTGTGATCATCTGAACCCGCTTAAAAATATCCGCGACCAAATTTACAGCGGGAACAAATCACGGTACGCTTGCCGTGTGACCATAGCATAACTCAAGTAAAGGGTAAGTTGGTCACAGTGGGGAGGGGGGGTGAGTTTACTCCCTTTCTGTACAGCCACCTTGCTGCCCTTTGGGCACCTTGGTAATCTTATGCTTTGGCAATCTTACTCTGAGCCATTTTGTTTCATGCTGAGGAGAGAGCAAGAAGACAGAAACAGAACCCCCTCACCAAGGCTGGCTGTCTACATGGTCAGAGCTACTCAGTTAACTTTAAAAGATTAAGTTACATACTTAATATTTACATCTTGTATTATTATATAAGTGTTTGGTGGGCTTGCATACAGGGCATATGACCCATAATTCTGTTTGCCAGTGGTAGGGAAGGCAGCAGGGTAGAGCATGATTGTGTCAGATTTTGGCAGCTAAGCAGAGTCAGTACTTGGATGGGAGACCAGCAAGAGAGGAAGCCAAAGCTCTGATTCTCACTTGCTTTGAAAGCCCTTTGCTGGGGTTATCATAAGTCAGTTGCAACTTGATGGCTCATATGGATGTACATACCATTTGCCAGCACTGATCCACTTTCCATATACTGTTACACCCTCCAAGCCTATTGCACCCTTGCTTAAAAAAGGATCTGACGGAGATCTGAGTGGCTAGCTGGCTAGAGAAATAGATGATAAGTCTATTTTTTAAAGACTCTTGACTAAATGTGCACTTTGAAAAGCAACCACTTATCCTGCCACCCTAAAGACAGTTACACCATTTTACACCCATTAACTCTGATGAACTTAAAATGGTGTAATTCTGCTTAGGACTACATCCTCCATTTATTCATGAAGAACTGCAAGAAGAGCACTGAAGGGATTCCACTTGGGTTTGCTCCATTTGTGACACTTCCTGCACAACCTGTGTTTTCTAAGAGTACTTATCAGGATCATGCACAGGTCTCACTAGTTTTAGTGGCAACTTGTGTAGTTTTGCCCTTGGACTTTCAAGCTGAAACACAGCAGCATCAAAGGCAACAGTTATAACAATGATGATGATTGTGGTGATGGTTTAAAGCGTTTACTGGCTAACTTGTTAACTGAAATGACGTATTGCTTCATTCATAAATTGGAGAGTAAGACTGCAATTTCTATACGTGGGTTCCTTAAATCTAGAAAAAGCTATCCTCATATCCTATTGAAATCAATAGGGGCAATTAGGCCCCATTGATTTCAGTGGGACTAAAACATGACAGTGCAATCCTAAATAGAGTTATATCCTTCCAAGTCTGTTGAAGTCACTGCACTGAGAAGGGTTTAACTCTGTGTCGGACTGTAGTTTTCCTGGATCAGGGCAATTAACTTCAGTAAGATCTAAACAGCAACTGCAGATGAAAGGATCTTAGTAGAGTATTCCCACGAGGAATGGTTGTTAGTGTTGAAAAGAGATATGAAAAGCAATATCTTACTAAGCAATTTAAGATATCACCTATTCTAAACAAGGAAAAGGAATTAATCTCAAATTGCAAAGCCCTGGTTTAGCATTCCAAAGGCAGTGGGATTAATAGCTGCAGCGTCTACTTCATCTGAGGCTCCAGGGCTTTAAGATAGAGCATATGCCTTGCTTGCAGATGGTCCCAAGTTCATTCCCTGCCAGTTCAAAAGGACTCAGGTAGCAGGTATTATGGAAGGACTTTCTTTGCCAGTCAGAGTAAACAATACAGAACTAGATGAATCAATGGCTTGACTCAGCATAAAGCAGCCTCATATATTCAGTCTCTTGATTTTAAGGATTTGGTTAATTGTTTAAAACATTTTACAAGACAGATTTTCATTGGCTAAAAATGTGTTTCCATTGATTGGTCCATTAATAAATGCAATCCTTTCTCCTGTTCTGGAAGAAAGGCTAGAGCTATAAAGTTGTACAATGTGGGGTCGATCAAAGGGCGTTGTGTGCAGGGCTCTTGTTTTAAGAAGGTTTTAACAAACGAACAATCTGGAACAGTGACTGCAGGTCTAACCTCACCAGGGTGACAAGGTCTGAAAATGGAAATTGGTGGGATATTCTTGGTTGTGGCTACTGTACTGGCAGCAGGGAAGCTGCAGGGGTCACACTGATTGGCATTGTCACTTTCTAATTCATCAAGCGGGCCAGACTTCCCGAATCGTTTACCAGATGGGGCAGCTCATCAGTTTAAACACCTGATATGAAGCAATCCGTCATCTGATAACATGATCGTTTGGCTGCAGCTGGCTTGGCACTCTGCAGCCTGAATGCACATGTGATGGACTGGAGCCAGGGAAATGGGCTTATAGCAGTGCTGTGTTCCCCTGATAGGATTTGCAGTCCTCCACTGGACCATGGAACAGGTGGAGCATGGGAGAGAATGAAAAAATTACCATGTGTTGCAGGGATTAGAGAGCACACACTCACCACTCCACTTGAATACCAATCAAAGGACAACCTTGAGCCAGACAAATTTGAGACCATCTGTGATGTAATAGGAAAAATATAGATGTCTACATATGCAAATGCAGCAGCTCTTGTCTTTCTACCATACAGGAGGACTGCTTTACTTTTACATGTATCTATTCTCTTCTGCTATAAGGGTGAAAAACAAAATGAAACAATGATATTTTGAAATGTGTCTGTTTCTTATAGAGCCCCCCCCTCATTTGAACACGCTCATGCTCATGCACACACACAAAATCTCCAGGGTCTACCTGATCTTTGCTGATGTTGTTTGGTGTTCACTATTACAAAAAGAAAATAGAGAAAGAAAGAAAGAAAGAAAGGAAATGAATGCTGCCAATTTTGGTCACATTAGACATGATTACAATGAAAATGATTAGCATAATGTAAAATGAAATTATGCTGATTAAACTGGTGGGTTGTGTTAACTTACTTTAGTAACTGAGATGTTGACCTTTCCCTCTGAGGTCATGAATCAAGTCCAAAGTATTCTGAGATGCTCAATGACTCTGATTATATTAACTCTCTCCTGTGGCAGAGAGCAAGGCAACTAAATTATATAAATGGAAATGTAGGTTTGATCCTGAAAGAACAGTAGATACTAGAGGGAAACAGACAGAAATCCTCTTCCCTGTCTCTCTTATGAGCACTCACCTTTTGTCATGCTCAAATTTAGAGTCAAAAGATGAAAGCTTGAAATCTATGTCTCTACTCAAACCTACTCATCTTGACATGATGATCATGTTTATCTCCATGAATTCCTAAATGACTGCTTTTGTGTACAATATTGCTTAAGTCTGATCCATGTAACTGATCATTCTCTATCTCACTTTTAATGCACTCAGATCTTGGATACATTTTGTTTTATACCTAGACATATTTGATATTCAACTGACTATCACCATCTGTTCACTCCTCCTCCAAGGAAAAAAAAAATTCTGGCCAACAATAACGAACTGCATTGCATTAAGTAAAGCAGATGTTATATGCACAGGCAATATAAAAAATAAGATCTCATATAGCTGAATGGCCTATGACCTTGCCCTTTGACCATCTCTGCATTTAGGTAATCAAACAATTGAACCAATAGAAAAACTAAGATGTTTTGTGCAATACTTAAAACCGAGAGGTCCCCTAATTCAAGTACTTGTGAAGACCAGAAGCCTTAATCTGGAGAAGTACCTGGAACAGAGGAAGAAAATGATAAGACAGGTAGGTTTCTCCCAGCAGCAGATCTTGGGAAATAAACTATGACATGAGGTTAGCTCTCTCAGATCACCTGATTGTTAGGCCCATAAAAGCTCTATTTATAATGTTAGCATCCTGATCTGAATGTTTTAGTTCTCTCTCCAGTCAACGTTTCTGATAGGCATGATGCAATGATCTGCATGGTTATAGGTCTGAGCCTCAATTGAGTGTGCTGTATAAATGCTCAGATACATACAAGCAGGAACACTGAATGATTAAAGGGGGGGATCTCATTGCTCTCTTAGTCCCACTCCTCATACTACCTGTGCATTTCATTTTTCCCTCTCCCCGGCAGCCCCCACAACCTTTCCCTCTTTACTTCTCTCTCACTCACCCACATTTTTCTGTTTCTCCCATGCTCCCATCTCCCTTTCCTCCACCTTTTTTCATTCTTCTTCCATCCCACTCTGACTTTTACTTTTTTTTTTAGTTCCCACCACCACCGCTTTCCTACTAACCAAGACATGGAAGGCCTAGTAAATTTGTTGGGGGGTTCCTAGCAACTCCAAAATGGTCACTGACATCTCATAAGATCTTGGTAAGCATTCTTTTTTAAAAGTTGCAGAAAGTGCTTCTATGATTCAGGCTTTTTAAAAACAAAACAAAATAAAACCCATTCCCCCCCCTTTGCAAACATCAGACTTTACAAAAAAAATCACCCCTATCCAATATTTTGATCCACAACTGAAAAATACTGGGTTCGCCGCGTGGAGGACTTGGACAACGACATGTGTTTGCACACGTTTATTGTACTTCACACTGGAACTAACTAATGGAACTAACACACCCACCCAGCACACCCCCAGTCCCATTGGAGGGTTTGAATTTCCTGCCAAAGTGGCTATTGAAATGTGCCGCTTCCCTGGGGCCCCAGGACCAAGGAGCTGACTTGTCTAGGAGGCGGTGGTGGGGCTCCGCTACTGTGGCCTTGTGCGGCAGAAAGGCGTGATAAAAATGTATTAGTCCCAGAAATGCCTGTAGCTCAGCCTTACAAGTGGGAGCAGGGGCCTCTACGATGGCCTTCACCTTGTCCTTGGCATGATGGAGGCCGGCCGCGTCGACGTGGAACCCCAGAAAGTCCACTGCCAGAACCCCGAGGAGACATTTCTCCCTTTTCACTTTGAGGCCCGCCGAGTCGAAACATTGCAAGACGGCGCGGAGGCAGGAGGCGAAGTTGTCCGGGGTCACCGCGGTGATCAAGATGTCGTCAAATAACGGCATCACTCCAGGGATCCCTTTTAACAAGGAGTCCATTGATTGTTGGAACTGTATGCCTAACTGTAGCCTCTTTACTTTAAAAGCCCCCCTTTGTGTGACTATTATATGTGCCGTGGCCATGGCCTCATCAACCGGCAACTGTTGATAGGCCTGCGCCAGATCTAGTTTGCCGAAAATCTTAGCCCCCGCCAGAGAAGCCAGGACATGACTTGGGACTGGGTAGGAGTGGTCATGGAGGGCCTTATTTAGTATACATTTGTAGTCTGCACAGATGTGGACATCGCCATTGGGTTTAACTGGGGTTACAATCGGTGTTTGCCAAATGGTGTGTGAGACTGGCTCTAGGACCCCTTGCGCCACTAAGCAGTCCAGCTCAGCATCAATTTTGGGCCGGAGTGCAAGCGGAGTGGTGCAGAATCACAATTGGATGGGGGCCACCTTGAGGTCAAGCTCCAAGGAAACTGGGGGCCCTTTATAACACCCTAAAGCCCCATCAAAAATGGTGGGGAATTCCCAGCAAACCTCTGCAAAGTCCCTTGTTACACATTTATTAACCCCCCCAATCGTGATGCCCAATGGTGTGAACCAGGCCCACCCCAGCAGACTGACAAGATTTCCCTCCACCACAATCAAGTCCAGCAGTCCCTCAAAACCCCGGTACTGCACCCTGAAAGTTCCCACATCCCAGATAGGAACTGGGTTCCTTTGGAAGTCCACCAAACATAAAGGGGAGGGGTGTAAGTGGTGTCCCCCATTAGGGCAAAGTCTGTGCAGCGTGTCCACTGAAATGATGGACGCTGCCGACCCCGAGTCCACTTCCATAGGGTAGGGCAACCCCTTGATCCAGACCGTTACTTGGCTCTTCGGGGTAGCAGACAGGTTGGGGAGGCGTAATATCTGGAGGGATGGCTGGTCTGTGAGAGGTAGAGTTCAGAGGTTTCTGCTGCGGTCTCATAGGTGGCAGCGGCCTGGCATTGGGGCTGGGCTGGAGGTTGCTGGTGCCAGTTTCCCTTGGAGTGGCAGACGCAGGCGAGGTGACCCTGTTTCCCACAAGTGTGGCAAGTCACATCCTGAAACAGGCATGATTTGCGTTCGTGCGGCTTCCTGCAGCTGGCGCACATGGAATGTGTGGTGGCCTTTGCGGGGCATCCTGTAGCTGTGGGTCCCGGTGGCTTCCGGCGAGTGGGTTGGCAGACGAGACGGACGTCTTCGTCGGAGTTCTCGGGCGCCAAGTTGAGAAGCACCAGATGAGAAACAGCTGAGAGTCGGTCACGGTGGGGGGCCTCGTGTGTGATAGCAAGTTGAAGGGCCTCGTCGATCTTGATGTTGGCGGTGCCAATCATTTTCCTGCGCAGTGTGGTAAGAAAATTTAGAAATATAGGTGGTTTGGGTTTAAAATGAACCAAACAGTTTATGAAATCCATATATATCTGTCTTTGCCCTTGCAGGCAGACAGCCTTGGCCTGATTGAATCAGACCCCATGAGTCTTTGCAAGCCCTTTTTGTCCCAGGAGGATCTCTTTTTTGGTCACACACGCAAAAATGTAACACATTCTATTCCCAGCCACAGATGTGAGACTTGCCAATACCCCCAATTTCCTAGGCCATAAAATATATGACCATTTGGGAAGGTGGCAGACTTCAATCCATAAGACTAACTTCCTGAGATACAGAGGGTTCACACTCACACCCTGCTTTCATCTCTCTGATAACATCAAAGGACAGTTCATTTCCCACATTGGGGAACACCTGGAAGAAACAATGACACTGTATTGATCCTGTAAAATGTGTACACTTTTGTTGTGTGAGACCAAGGAAAGGAAACAAATTTCCTGCAAGACAATTTCAACTTCTATGAAACAATTTACAGTAGGCAATTTCCACTTGTAAATGGTAACTGTAATATGATTATCAAGGGACCCCTTTGATCTTTGGTATAAATACTGGTCAGTTACAACAGATCCCTGCTGACTCCTATTAGGAGTCAGTCAGAGAGGCCTCTTGTCCACGCATGCATGGGGTGGGGAAAACTTTGCTGCATGTTTATTTTTCTGTGTATTCCATCAATGTTTAGGAAATAAGATTCTACTGTGTGGCAGGCTGGCATAGCGTCTTGCCAGACAAATCTCTGAAGGTTTTTCTATAATAAAGATAAGTTTTATTTTAAGAAGAGACCTTTGAATGTCTCTGCCAGAGCCTTAGTGATTTCCAAGCTTACACCACTGCCTTGGGGTAAGGAGGCATCACTCAGGAGACACACGAACCAGAGGGGGGAGAGTGTGGGTGGCATGGGTAAACACACTTTCACAAACACGTGCAGCCATCCACATTTCTCTGCCAACACGCAGCTTTACGTCGCTTATGCCCCAGGCGAACTGTGGCAGGAGGTTTTCCTCCACCTTGGCAAAGGTACAGTCCATAGCAAGCTGGCGCAGGGCGGCCATATATGCAGCGGCTGACTCACTGGCTTTTGGATGTGGCCCTGGAACTCGATCTGTCTGGCAAGTGTTGTTGGCTGGGGCATGAAGTATCTAATCAGGGCGTCGATGATTTCTTCGTAGGATTGCCCTAGGTGCCAGGAGACTCTTTGTGAGTCGAACGGTGTTCACGCCGCAGGAACTGAGGAGAAGGGCCCGTCATTTGCCCGGATCAGTTACCTCATTGTAGGCGAGGTGGCAGGTCAGTTGGTCCGTCCATGAGTCCCAGAGTTCGGGATGGGCTGGATCGAAGATCTCCAGGTTTCCTCAAGTGGAGGCCATGGCTTTGGCGTGGAGCAGGGAGCGGTGTCCTGGATGCGGGGCGCAGTGCGGTGCTGCTCGGGAGCAATGTGGGGCGCGATGGCATCAGCTGGATCGATGGTCGGTGCTGTGCTGTGCTGTGAGCCAGGCCTGGCTCAGCAGAATCCCATCATCATTGCCACTGAAAAGTACTGGGTTCGCCGCATGGAGGACTCGGACAACGACATGCGATTGCACACGTTTATTGTACTTCACAATGGAACTAACTAACGGCCCTGCAAGGCCAACTATATACACACCCACCCAGCACACACCCAGTCCCGTTGGAGGGTTTGAATTTCCTGCCAAAGTGGCTATTGGTGAATGCTGGGGGAACTAGGATCCTAGGCTTCTATTGTCTCAAGGAGCCAAGCTCCTTACTGTAGCCACAGACCCCTGGTGGTGACCCATGTACATAGCAACAACCTTGGGCTATTTGGAATTAGCTATATAATTTACATTGGGTGAAAGATCAGCATATAGAGACTGAGGGGTTCATAACTCCCAAAGTGGGTATATTCTGCTAATGAAAGGGATGTGGGGGATCTGCCTCCCTTTCACCAGATGAATAGAATGGATGGGAAACCCCATGAATTCTTCTGAGCTTCTTGAAGGAATGGTGGGATATAAATGTAAATGAATCAGCTGATAATTGGCTAACAGCAATTCATATGATTTGCTTTCTTATGATGATTCAGTAGAAACTGGATGGTGTGAGAGCAGAGGGACCCCTTGTGGTTTTCAATAGCCCAACTGTACCGAACAGGTATGAATGAGCTCCTCCACTCGCACACAGTGTATGAACGGGGTCACCATGCTGCAATGCAGTCCCCCCTCCCCAGTCAGTTCTGCAAGCATGACAGTGCTTTCCTCCACTCGCACACAGTGTATGAACCATGCTGCAATGCAGTCCCCCTTCCCAGTCAGTTCTGCAAGCATGACAGTGCTTCAGACCTCTACTTCTGAATCTAGAGATGCCAGCCTCCAGGTGGGACCTGGGGAATCCTCTGGAATTACAACTGATCTCCAGACTACAGAGACCAGTTCCCCTGGAGAACTACAGCATTGTATCCCACTGAAATTCCTGCCCTTCCCAGGCTCCACCCCCAACTCTCCAGGAGTTTCCCAACCTGAAGCTGAAAACCCTACCTCTCCACCACCACCACCCCACTGCCACCAGTGGCCATGGGGGACCTGGCAACCCTAGCTGAATCACAGCAAACATATTCCATGAAGGGTGGTGACTTATTACCTTTGTACAAGCAGGCAGTGAAATTGAGGGTGGAACTAGCAAGCTACATACATAATGCAGCTATGACCATCCAAGCCTGTTAAATAGTCAAATAAGTCTCAATACCTGAGGCAGCCCACACTCCAATTCTTCCTTTTGTGGCACACTGTAGCCCCACAGTAACAGTGCACTAAATAATTAACAGTTTGCAGTCCTTGCTATCCCCGTGACAAATCTTTGTGTATTGGTGGTGCTAGGCTTGTAGTGTATTTCAGGATCTTCTTTCACCATCTCTAAAGACTAATAAGAACTTGCTCTCACACAAATCAGATTCTTACTAGTTTCCCTTGGGAACAACACAGATGAATGCAACTAAAATAAAATTAAGATAAAAATTGTAAATGAAGTCTTGGTCTTCTATTTCGTAAACTTGACTTACTAAGGTAGTGTCCCGATGGTAACCTTGGTTCCAGTACAACCAACATTTTATCTTTATTCTGCTTTGTGCTGCAGCATTTTGTGTGTGTGGAGGGGGAGAGAAACAGTACAATCCTCATATGTAAATGATGGAATCTTTACTGTTCTCCTCAGGTGTGCATGCCAGGTTTTCATTATGAAGGCTCCCTGCTGTGAAAAAAGGTACATTTTCACTTTCATGTGTCTTTTCCTTTGTGGTAGAGTCGACTGAAGCATTAATGAGTAAACTAGACTAAAACTGCACAGACACTTTCCTGCAGGAAATTGGGTAAGTTTCAGAGGCTGAGGGGAAGAAATTCAACTAGGTCAATACAAATTGCGTGATTTTGACACAGGCAAGACAGTTGTCACTAAGGAGTTACACATGCATTTTCTATTCATGTTAATGGCATTTTTATGTCTTATTCCCTGCTGGGCTGATTTTGAACATTTATCGCCCAAGCACTGTAATAATCAAGGGGGAAGATAGTGATGAGAGAGAGAGAACAACTTTCCTCACAATTCAAACTGTCTTTCTTTGATGTTATATCTATAGCAACTTTCCATGCTTGTCATACCATTCCATTAATGCCTCACATTCTATTACATTGACTGTAATAAAGTACACCCATATAACAAAACCATTTAGGGGATAATGATGAGTCATTTTATTTTATTTATGCAGCTTTTGAAAGGGCATGACAGGTTAAATGCTCAAAGCCAGCAACCAACTGATGGCCTCCAATGTAATATTCATAAAGATATGATGGAGATTACTTATAATCAGATTTCTAGGGTTGCCAACCTCAAGGTGGGGCCTGGAGATCCTCTAATATTCCATCTGATCTCCAGACTACAGAAATCAGTTTCCCTGGAGAAAAGGGCTGTTTTGAAGAGAGGACTCTATGGCATTATACCTGGCTGAAGTCTCTCTCCTCCTCAAACCTTGCTGTCTCCAGGATCCACCTCAAATCTCCAGGAATTTTCAATTCCAGAATTGGTAACTCTGTTATTTAAAAAGTATAGAACAAATCAATTAAATCTATAGCAAGAAAAGCTCAACTCTCCTATTCACAGCTGTTATGCAAGTTAAGCAAATTCTTATCTAACAATGAGATTCCATTGATTTCAATGGATTTAGATGGGTGAAACTCTGTTTAGGATTACACTGTTAATTATTTAAAATATTCTATCCCCTACTTTTTCAACCTAATGGGCGTAAGGTGGTTTAACACAAAACCATATAATAAAATCATAAAATAATACAATATCAATATATCTAAATCTCAGTGTAGCCCCATCTGTGGACAGACAAGATATATCTTCTGGCAAATCTGAGACAAACCCCAGGTTTGCAGAAAAATCCGAAATACATTGGGGGTTAACCCCTCCCCACCCAAGATAGAAGCAGCACATGTAGCTTTAAGAATTGAATGCCCTCAGTGACCGTTGCTAGGCAACCACAACTGTATTGCCAGCTTTCATACCTTAATTTCAGTCAGTAAAAGACAGATGTAGGGGAGATGGCACTTTCCAAGTGGCTTTTGCTACTACACAACATGCAAGGCTCACCTAGGCCTTGTGTATTGCTACTGTTCAACAGCAGTCACTCCAGTATGGTGTAGTGGTTAGAGCTTCAGACTCAGATCTAGGAGATTGAGGTTTGAATCTTCACTCTGTTGTAGAAGACCAAGGTTCAAATCATCACTCTGCTGCTGGTGACTTTGAGTCAGTTACACACTCTTGGCCTAACCAACCTTAGAGGGTTGTTGCGAGGAGAGGAGAATGTAAGCTGCTTTGGTTCTCCATTGTGGAGAAAGGCAGGGTATACATGAAGTAAATAAATAATAAATATAGCTAAAGATGAGGGGCAAATAAAAGGTAGAAGAGGAAGAAGAAGAAGAAGAGATTGGATTTATACACTGCCCTTCACTTGGAGTCTCAGAGCAGCTTACAAACTCCTTTCCCTTTCCCTCCCCACAACGGACACCCTGTGAGGTAGTTGGGGCTGACAGATCTCTGACAGAAGCTGCTCTTTTTCAAGGACAGCTCTGACAGAACTATGGCTTGCCCAAGGTCATCCAGTAGCTGCGAGTGGAGGAGTGGGGAGTCAAACCCAGTTCTCCCAGATTAAAGTCCGTGCATTTAACCACTACACCAAACCACTACAACAAACTGGTTTGTTGGTGGGTGAGAAGGAGAGAAGGAAGCAAGGAAATTTGAGGATATGGGGGCTTTCAGGAGGAGGGAAAGGGGAAATAGTGTGGGCAGGAGAATACAGGGGAAAGTGAGGTGTCCTCTGCAAGTCCTTGCAGATTCCCCACCATGCAACTTTGCCCAGCCTGGTAACCAGCACGATGCAAATAGGCCATAGTTTCACCAGGGAGAGGCTGCCAGTGGAAGGAAAGATGGGAAAGCTGAAGATATGAGGGCAGATGAAGGTAGGTAGGTTGGTGGGCGAGAAGGAGAGGAGGCAGCAAAAGGTGAGAGGTTATGGGAGTGAAGGGAAAGAATAAATAGTAGGAAAGTCCTTGTGGGTTCCCTGTTTGTAACATCTTAACCCAAACAATAGATGAAAATAGGAAAATAATGACCAAAAGAACAAACATTTACTCAGCTAAGAATTAAATTTAACCAGCGTGTTCCAACTGAACAGCCTTTAGTCATTTCTAAATAAAACAATGAAGAGAATATTTTTGGTGTAAAAACAGTGGTTTTGGGGAGCAAAATGGACTTCAAATACCCACCCCCCCATACACACAACTCTTTATCATACTTTATTCTTCCTTTTTTAGGTTAGATTTAAATGTGATAGTGGTGAAACAAAAATGGGTTGTTTAAACTGAATTGCAATCTGAGCAAAGCCACTTCATGGCACACACAGCTGTTTTGTATGGGTAGCAGCCCAGTTTAAATGAAAACAGGCCTTAGTCCTAGGGAGGGGCAACCATATGTGGAAATCTTAATCCTACTGAACATCCTTCTCAGCCACCCCCATTTCCCCTTCACTCAAAACTAATATTTCACCAAATGTTAGCTATGAATTTTCAAAGTTATTTTTTCAGCTATTGGAATTAGAAATTCAGTGTCCAGTACGGTTTATCTGTGCTTGCATGCGGTGATAATATATAACAGACAGAACTATCTATGTAGAATCTGAATTGAAATTTCAAGGTGAAGTTAGAAGTTTGCTCCAGTTTAGGGGAAACATCTGAGGGATTACATGGGAGAAAAGGGTATTAGTAAGATTAGAGAGAGAGGAGACTGGATTTATATCCTGCCTTTATATCAGAGTCTCAGAGCAGCTTACATTTCCTTTGCCTTCCTCTCCCCACAATAGACACCCTGTGAGGAAGGTGGGGCTGAGAGAGCACTGACTGAGAACTGCTCTTGAGAGAAAAGCTCTGAGAGAACTGTGACTTGCCCAAGGTCATCCAGCAGCTGCATGTGGAGGAGTGGGGAATCAAGTCCTGTTCTCCCAGATTAGAGTCAGTGCTCTTAACCACTAAACCAAACTGGCTCATAAAGTGAGCTGTGTCATGGTATAGTATAACCTGTTCCTGTCAGATCTCTGACACTAAATTGGGTCCCTACTTGGATGCGAGACTACCAAGGAAGACTTTACAGAGGATGGCAGTGGCAAACCTCCTCTGATTAATAATCACTTGCCTTGAAAACCCTGTGGAGTTTCCATAAATCAGCTGTGACTTGATGGAACTTTGCACACACAAGACTAACAATTCTGCAAATTCCTACATGGTTATAATTTTGTTGGGAGAAATCAAGGTGGATTTTTTAACCAATAAATTCATAAAAGAAGTGGGTATTTTTAAGCCTCAGATAACAGTCAGTTTGAAGTGTCATTGACAGTCAGTTCAGCACTAATTTTGTTTTAAAACTAGGAATTCTTCCAGTCTGGTTACATGACAACTTCACATGGGTGCTGTCCACACAAGGGGTTTTGGGCCGGGAGTGGGCCGGATCGGGGCTGGAGCAAACAGGCGCGATCCCACTGCAACATCTGGGCAGCATTCTGCACCCGTCCCTGATCCGGCCCTTCCCCCGAAGAGACGCATCAAAAATGAACCACCTACCGAGGTGGTTCTTCCACAACGGCCACATCAAGGCCGGCCATGGGATCGCCAGCCCGTCTTTCTGCCGGCGCATCCCCGGCTCCTGCCTGAACTGCGCATGCTCAGACATGCGCAGTTCGGCAGTCTCCCGTTCCCCTCCGTCGCTTCCCCCGGCATCTGATCGTGCCAGGGAGGGAATGCGCCGCGGCTCAGGGGATCAATGTGATCCCGCCACGGCGTGTTTCTTTTGGTGCGGCTTTCAAAAGCCGCGCTTCAGCCCATCCCTTTCCCCCCCGTGTGGCAGGGGCCATAGTCAATCTATTTCAAAGTTTGAGCAGTGGCACTTTTAAGACCAGCTAAGTTTAAGTCTGGGTATAAGCTTTCATGTGCATGCACACTTCATCAGATGCAATATATTTCAGTTACATCATTATTGGCTTATTTATTTGATACATAGTTTGAATTATCTCAAAGGTTCAAATTGAGTTACAACAAATCACAAAACTAGTTAAGTTCATGTGGAAACAACAATGGTGCACCGAGTCATCAAAGCAGTAAGTGTCAACTTAAAAATTTGAGGTTTTTTTATTTTAGCTATACAGTGTTAGAGGTGGCAGTAGACAAGTGGTAGAGGGCTGGCAGCTGTGAGAAAGCAGTGTAATAGTGCATATGGATGCATCTGAATTCCCTTGGACACATCCAAGTAGCTCAGCAAGCAACCGGATCCCTGTTCTTGATCAGCAAGCAGAATATGAGCTGAACTAGCAGGTGACTGAGCATGACTGTATGAAAGTTGTATCAAATCAGATGAAATCAAACAGTATTCATTCTGGTTATTACATTTCTGGTGTTTAAAAAGATATATCTTTTGTATTTTCCTCATATGTTTTTATGACTAAATTTTGCCATTATCAAGATTTCACAATGACTATTCAATTTTACTCAGACAATAAGCTCCATTTCAGTATACAATCTCTTTCCCCTACATTAGAATGAATGTTACCTTACTGGAATTAAATCTTGAATATTATTTGGAATTAAATCTTTAACATTGTTCAGCAATAATACCATGAAGTCTGAAGGGAGTCACAAACCAATGAGCTTCACACACCATTTCTCAAAATTTCTGAAAGAACAAATGCTGCTACTATATAAATGAAAAAAAGTTCTCCTTTTATTTAAGCATTTCCAACCTTTCCATTACACATGCCATGTTTTCTGAGGCAATAAATACTGTTGTAACATGATCTTCCAGAATTTTCCTTTGTGACTAGAAGAATGCAGGTAAAATACAGGCCCATTATTCCATACATAGTTCCAGATCTGGGAGGGTATTCCATTTTCTACTTTATCATATACCAATTTCCCCAGTTAGTCGATTTTTACCAGAAATAATTTGATGTTTACATTTTGATCTTTGAATGTTATATTCTGAAAAGCAAGATTTGAATTATTGTCACCCTCTTGTTTTACATCCTAGAGAGCTGATATAAAGTAATGGCTAAGTGCCAGAGCTGTGAATCAGGAAGTCCCTCGTATGAATCTTATCTCTGACATGGACTCACTGGTTTGTTGTAGGCAAGATGTTCTCTCTCAGCCCCCAGTTTGCAATGTAGGGCCTACCATACAGTATTTTTAAGTGTTATGGTGAGATAAGAGATATTCTTTATTTAGTTGCAGAAAAGTGCAACTAGAATGATAAAAGGGTTGGAACACTTTCCCTGTGAAGAAAGGTGAAAGCACTTTGGGCTCTTTAGCTTGGAGAAATGACAGCTGAGGGGTGACATGATTGAGGTTTATAAGATTATACATGGGAAAGAGCAGGTTGAGAAAGAAGTCCTTTTCTCCCTTTCTCACAATACAAGAACTCATGGGCACTCCATGAAATTGCTGAGCGGTCGGGATAGAACAGATAAAGGAAGTACTTCTTCACCCAAAGAGTGATTAACACATGGAATTCACTGCCACAGGAAGTGGTGGCGGCTACAAGCATGGACAGCTTCAAGAGGAAACTAGATAAACATATGGAGCAGAGGTCCAACAGTGGCTATTAGCCACAAGGTATAGATAGGAACTCACAAGCTGGGGCAGGTGATGCACTGTATTCTTGGTGCTGGGGGGGGCAACAGTGGGGGGGCTTCTAGTGTCCTGGCCCCACTGCTGGACTTCCTGATGGCACCTGGTATTCTCCACCTTTCCTGTGTGGCTCTGGGAAGCATTCCATTCTAAAATTTAAATGCAATAAAACTCCATTCATCTCCCCCTCCAAGAAAATGCTTGTAGAACCAATTGAAAGCCCTTGCTGTACCTCCTAAAAGTTATTTATGGTGAGGGCCCTCTTCCCAGAGCCTGGTTCTACAAAGCGGGAGAGAAGGGAGAGCCTTAAATAAATAAGGCTGTAGAAGAGGCCAAATGAGCCACTTCTGATCATGGTGGAGCAACCAGAGGTGGCAACCAGAAGACCATAGCTGGTGCATAGGGAGCAACTGTCTCTTTAAAATATTGCTACAGTATGTGAAGGGCTTTATAGGTTATAACCAGCAATCTGAATTGAACAGAAACCAACTGGCAATCAATGCAGCTATTATAAAATAGGCGATATGTGTTCCTGTTTGATAGCCTCTGACCATTTTTTTTATTTGCTGCATTCTGAACCAGCTGTAGTTGCTTCAAGGGCAGCTTAATGTGGAGCATGTTACAGTAGCTCAACGGTTGCTGCTGTTGCTCTTTTTGGAGGATCGGTAAATGTCTTTCAAGAACAACAACTTTCTTCTTATATTCAAGACAAGATCAATAATTGTTGCCTAGTAAACTGAGCAAACAATTAAAGGTTTTCAGTGAATTTGTAAACCTATTGAACATATACCTATTGCGCCCTTAAAAATTAAAAGTCACTGAGGAACAGAGGTTAAAGTGTTGAACTACTGTCTGGAAGACCAAAGTCCTCAGCTGCTATTAAGCTTGCTGACTGACCTTTGGCCAGTCACAGTCTCTCAGTCCGACCTTTCTTACCAGTTTGTTGTGCAGGTAACATGGGGAAAGGAGTACCATGTATGCCACTTTGTATCCTCAAAGGAAGGTCAAGATTAAAAAAAATGTCATAGACAGAATGCTGGGAGGGAGATTGTGGGGAGCTGCAATATTATTCTCAAAAAGGTATTTCTAAATTTTATTCCTCTTGGTCATCTTTTACATATTAGTAAAGTACAGTGTTCCAAAAGTTTAATTTGAAATATCACATTACAAAGATTTTTGTAGCCCTTCCCACATAAAAATGGAGGTGGGAGTCTGAGGTAATTTATAAATAGTCCAGCCAAGTTCTGCCCCCTCCCAATTCTTTATGACAGTCCCATCAGAAAACACCAGAAAATAGAAAAAAAAAACCTTGAATATTTAAATTTCTAAACCCTGCTTTTATTCCCAGTGGGGAACCCATGCCACTTATGAGAGCATTCTCCCTGACTCCATTTTGTCCTCACAACAACATGGGTAGGTTAGGCTGAGGGAGAATGAGTGGCCCAAGGTCATGCAGTGAGTTTCAGCTGTAGGATTTGAACTTGAACCTTCAAGATCCTAGTCTAACACTTTAACCATTATACCATGCTGGAATATTAATAGCAGCAAAGAGATTTAACAAATATATTCACTGAAAAACCATATTATCCCCAATGTCTTGGCTGACACATGCAGCACATTAACCATTCTTACTAATTTGTGGCTCTGGTTGCTTGCTTCTGTCTATATGAAGTTTCACAGAATCCTGTGAAAGAAGACGCACCTGCCCCTGCCTTGTCCCTTTGTCATATTTAAAGGCTCATATAGGGAAATGCCTTTTTCTACCTTCACTTTTTCACCTATTCTGATTAGCAGACACAGGAACAACTCTTCCCTGTCATAGTTAACCTGCTGGGCTCTACGGGATGGATTAACCCTTGGAAGAGACAGCTGTTGTTTTCCCTGTATTGTCCTTCAGCAGCAGCTCAGCCAAAGCACAAAACTGTCAGTTTCTTCCAAGTCTCCTGTTTTGGTTGCCAGCAAAGAGATACCCATGTGATTCTGATACAGAACTTCCTCAAACCACCTTGTCAGTCTGGTTCAAGGGACACAGAGAGCACCTTGCTTCAGACAAGTGGAAAGATGGCAAACTACAATCTTAAAACAATGACACTTTGTACAGCTGTTATGCATAAAATGGCTACCATCCTGTGCTCATACAAGAGATTGTCAGAGCTTTGACACAAACATAAATGCCAGAAGAACTTACCTTGGCCACACTTACTCACTGACTCATAAAGTGAGTTCTTGATTAGATTGTATTGGTGCTTTTTGTTCTAATTTGCCTTGAGTAACATCTTTGTACCACCTGCACAGTATCTACTTGTGCTACAAGAACAGGCTGCAAAGTAACAAATAAGTTGCAGCTTGTGGCTATGTTAACAAATGCAGAGTCTACAAATTACTGGAGAAGAAGCCCATATCCTCTAGGATCATGGCTGAGTCATGAAACTGACTTGCTTCCCAGACCACTCATACTTTGTCCCCTGACTGTGCATGCATAGTCGGATGCATCCTTTAAATGACTGACACCGGATTAATTGCCTGCTTTTCATGACTATTCAGTGATATCTATTTGTGAAGTAACTGCATGGACCGAGCAGATTGCAAGATTAGCTAGGTTTCTGTGTGGTCAGCAAAGGCAAACAGAAACATTTAAGTAGTAAGTCACACACAAAAAATTCAAATACATTTTTGATTATATTTTTAACAGAGAGCTGGTAGTAAGGCTTCAGACGGATGGGGAGGTCATGGCAATGACAAAAAGGTAGCGCAGTCATGCAAACAGATATAACCAAATTCATTCAGACACATTCAAACAGCTTAACAAACAACCACAATCTAAGGGCAGAAACCATGAAGCATATTCTTAAAATATGGTAGCCAGATGATTTTTTTTCACCTTAACATGGTGGTTTTATTTATTAATTTATTATTTATTAATTTTGGCCTATATTCTGCCCTCCCTGTGAACAGGCTCAGAAAGGATGACAACAGGAGTCAAAACATTTTATAATAAATCTTCTAAAATAAATAGTTAAAACAGATTAAACCAAGCTTTAACCTGACAGATGGCACAGCAGTTTGATATGGTAGTCAGAAAAACTGAAGCCGCTAGGCTGTAGACCAGACTATGTGTCTACACCCAATGGGTGCGTTCAGATGGGGCATTTATACCGGTATAAACTGCTGCAGTTCCAACTGGTGCAATTTGATACGAAGAAACGCGATCACACTCACCTCCTGACTGCGCAGCACATTGCGATATGCCCGTTCACACTACCGATGTACAGCAGCGCGCGTTGGCGGTTTTAAATTTTTTTTTTTAACATTTTGCACATGTGCATAGGCAGCCATCCACAGAGTTGAGATCTTCGTGCAGGCGCAGAACACCCTGTCCCCAAAAATGTGTCCTGAAGCGAAGACTTCCCTTTAAACTTTTACAGCGAAAAGGGCCTTTGTGAGGTCCCGGGCTCAATCCACAGCCTAAAACTAAGCATCTTTTTTTTTTTTTAAACAAACGCCGGGGCGAAGTTTCACCCAAGCGCACATTGAGGAGGCTTAAAAAAAATGGTGGCCAAAAAACGGAAGCCTCGGGCTTCTGAAGGGAAGTGGCTCTACACCGGCGGAGAGTGATCAGATGGGGATAATGTGGTTGGAACCGGTGTACTCTGGATACCACCACTTGGGTACCTAGTTACAGAATACAACGGTTAAAGGCTGTTTGCAACGGTTAGGAACGGAAGGCAGATGTTCGCCATGTGATCGCCCGTAAGCACACTGATTCCAACATGGGCCCTGTGGAACTGTAATAGGTCCTGCAGGGCTCTGATCCCCAACAGAAGCATGCTCCACCAGGCTGGTGCCAGGGCACAAAAAGCCCTGGCCCTGGTCAAAGTTAGGCAGATGTCCTTTGTGCAGGGAACAACCAGGAGTGTTTCACAGTGTGCTCCACATTCAGCTTATAAAATACACTTTTAGTCTCCCTTTCCCTGAGGAATAGACTTAAGGCAGGTTTCCATTTCCCTGCGCTGTCTTTAAGTTTCAATTTGATTTACATGATGAAGGCTGAAGTGGGGGCAGCAAAGGGAGAGGGCGACCTATCAGAAATGTACCTAACAGGTAAGTCAACCAGAAACTTACTACATGTTCACACCACATCTATATTTATAAAAGAAAGTCCCCTCACCATAAAATAAATGCCCAGGACAAACCGCTGGACCTAGAGACACCAAATTTGGGGAGAGCGCTCCCACCATGGCGTAGGTGCTCGGTAAGAAGGGATTTTTAGAAATTTGACCCCTAAATGGGTCAAAAGGGGAAAAATGTGCTCCCCCCAATGATTTCTATGTGGCTGCCAAGCAGCTCTCTCCCTGCACCCCCCACTCTCTGACTGGTCAGCTGCAGAGCTCAGAGTTCTGAGGTAAAAAAAAGCCAACAGGGGACTGCAGACAGCTAATGACAGTTCAGGAAATCACAAGCCACCATTTCCTGGTCCGTGCCCATCCCTAGTAAGCACCACTGAACAAACCTGAGTAGGATTTTGAGTAGACCTGCTTAGGATGGCACTTTAATTCTTTCTGTGGTGTGTGTTTGGCTTGCCCGTTTTGCCAGCCCTGCTTTGCTAGGGATTTGGCAAGTTCCAGTTCAGTTCAGTTCAATTTATTGTAATTAGCCATTGGCCGTTATAAGGTTACAAAACTCTCAGCAATAAAAATACAGATTATGAACAAGGTATCGGCTAATATCAGAATATACAAAAGTACCGAAAGTCAGTAACAAAATGCGACTAATTTAATACAGTAACCTAGATAATCCCCCTTCCCATTGCCATTTTGGAACGTATATTCTTTGCAGCAAGGGCAAATAATGAAACTTTATAAGAAACATATGCACCAATGTCAGATAACAAAAATGAGATTTGATCCTCAACTGGGTATATACTAAGACCAGATAAAATACCTGCTAAAAATTTAGTCCTCGGACTGGAGTACAGTGGGATTTGGCTAGTTCCAAGTATGTACCATTGTGACAATACCATTGACAGTATAAGAACCAAAACAGCATGAACACTTCAAATGTAATTCATTTTTACATGATGCACAACTGTATTACACCCTGTTGCACAGGTGCCATTGTCAGTGATCCAGTAACCTCTGAGCATGTGCCAACAGCAGTTACTCAGCCAACTACCTAGTATATTGCCAAAATGCCCCTATCTGTGCAAGTGCAAAACCAACACATTTCCTCAAAATATTCTTGATTTTAAACTGTGATCAATGTAAGCATATGTGTACCCCACTTAAGGAGCAGGTTGGCGTTGCAAGCAAGGTAAGGTTGATTTTCAAGTGAAGATTACAGCATCATTAGAAAAAAAATGCCTTAGTCACAGATCACAGTTGGTTGAAACTGGTTTAAGGTGCACTGTGATAGTTCCTGTGCAACTCAATCTATGTCTCAGCTTGTTTGTTTATTTCACCACTAATATACCAGCCCCCCCCCCATCAGAGGCCCCCAGATAGCTCACAATCAAAATAAATACAGCAATAACGCAACATGAAAAAGAATAATAAACCTTAAACAGCAAAGCAGCAGGGCACCTGTTTCACGGCAGCCCCACTGTCCCAAAAAACTGCAGAACAGAAAGATTATATAACCCCCATAGGCTAGGCTTTATAATCCTCTTTATGAAGAAGGCACTACTGCAGACAAGATCCTGTTTCTTGTGATCACTACTCTACCTGTGAAGATATCTAGAATATGGCTTCCCTCAAAGATCTAAACAGGCAATGGGAGAGGGATTTGCATATGGAAGGGCCTTTGAAAGACTGGCACCTTGAATTGTATCTGCAGGTAGCTAAGTAGCAATCAGTGGGACACCATCAGTACTATCTGCTTGCTGCAATGCATGTGGAGTTCACTGCAGTAATCAGTCTGAATTCACTGAAAAGCACTCCTGGTCATGCCTGCCAACTGAACATCCAAAACCAAAGCTGGATTCACAAGCATGGCTTTGTAGTGTGAGTCTACCGAGAACAGTTAAATCTTCAGCTTTATCATTTTAATTGTATTTATTTAAAACATTTATTAGCTACCTTTCTAACTTGTGGAACTCAAGGCAGCTTGCAGTATAAATAAAACAACAATGATAAAAACACATAAAAGACTACAATTTAAAATCTTCAGTTAGGACTGCCAATAAATAAAAACCAGGGCTCTAGTCGGGGGGGAGCTCTCAGGTACGGAGCTCCGGAAGAGATCCTCTAGGGGGTGGGGCAGTCACGTGGTGAAGCCCCGCCCCCTTCTTTACCCCGCCCTCTGCTTCGATCCTCATTCCGTTTGGGAATGAGGATGAAGCAGGAGGGTAAGTAGCCGGGCCTTCTGACACACTTCCGGTGATGTCAGGGGGTGTGGCCTTCTGTCACTTCCGGTGATGTCAGGGGGCATGGCATATGCAAATAAGTTATGCTAATGAGTTATGCTAATGAGCTCCGGCAGCTCTTTTTCTACAACAAGACCCCTGATAAAAACTAAATTAGTCAAATGCAGTCCCAAATAAAACTGTCTTCAGCTGCCTCCTGAAGACTGAAAGTGAGGGGACCAGGCTGTTCCATAATCATGGGGCTGCCACTAAAAGGTACCTCTCTTTTGTGCCCAGATGAGCTTCTTTGATTGGTGGGACAATGGCCTCTCCCTGTGATGTTAATTCCATGGCAAGAATATATGGGAGAAGATGGTCCTTCAGATGCCACAGTCCCAAGCCATGTAGGACTTTAAAGGACCAAACCAATATCTTGAGTTGGGCTCAGGAGCAGAACAGTAGCCAATGTAATTGTTCTAATATCAGGGTCACATGCTCCCAGTATCTGGCCCTGACCAGCAGTCCAACCACAGCATTCTGTACTAGCTGCAGCTTCTGAAAACTCTTCAAGGGTAGCCTCACGTAGAGCACATTGCAGTCATGCAGTCTAGATGTAACTGTGGGAGAACAAGTGAGGTGCCAGAAGATTAGAGGCTGGCAAATGTTGTCCCCATCTTCAAGAAGGGAGGAAAGGAGGATCCAGGTAACTACCGACCCATCAGCTTGACGTCTATACCTGGGAAAGTTTTAGAACAAATCATCAAACAGACAGTCCTTGAGCATTTAGAAAGGACAGCTGTGATTACGAAGAGCCAGCATGGGTTTCTCAAGAACAAGTCATGTCAGACTAACCTTATATCTTTTTTTGAGAAAGTATAACCCCATCTAAGTCAGGAGAGCCTGCCTTTCTGCTAACCCAGAGAACCTCTGTCTTGTCGGGATTAATTTTCAGTTGTTCGCCCTCATCCAGCTCATTACTGACTCTAAGCACTAGTTCAGAACATCAAGATCATCCTCAGAATTAGGTGGAAAGAAAGGGAAAGCTAAATATTATTTGCACATAGGTGACACTGCAGCCCATACCTCCTGATGACCTCTCCCAGTGGCTTTATATAGGTATTAAATACCATGGGGGATAAGATTAAACCCTTCAGAACTCACAGACCAAAGGCTATGAGTTAGAACAGGAACTCCCAACACTACTTTCTGAGACTGCCCCCTCCAGATAGGACTCAATCCACTGTAACACAGTGCCCCTTAGTCCCAGTGCTGAGAGGTGGCTCAGTAGGATACTATGGTCAATATTATTGAGGGCTGATGAGAAATCAAGCAGAACAAGCAGTGTCACATTAGCTCTCAACAGAGGTCATTAACAAAGGCAACCAAAACATTCTCTATTCTGAATCCCGGCTTGAAACCAGATTGAAATGGGTCTAGAAACTCTTTCCAGAACCCCTGGGCTGAGAAGCAACCACTCTAGCACTTTGGCCAAATATGGGAGACTGGAAACTGGCTAGAAGTTCTTCAACACAGTAGGTCTCCATCATCATCATATCTCCTTCATATCCTTCTCAAACAATATACATTTGGATGTGGAATTCTTATGGTTTAAAACTGTTGATAGTCTTTCTGACCGAGGTCCCAGAATTTCACTGTGGTGTAGTGGTTTAAGTGCTGGAGACTCAGGTTTAAATCCCTGTTCTGCCATCAAGCTCATTGGGTTACTTTGGGCTGGTTACTC
>NW_015167064.1:426150-444904 GCF_001447785.1 Gekko japonicus
TTCCCTCTGCCAGCCTGATTTACCTCACAGGATTGTTGCGAGGATAAAAAATGGAGGAGAGGTGAATGATGTTTGCTGCTCTGAAATCCTTGAAGGAAGGGCAGGATAAAAAATGTGCTGAATAAATAATTACACACACCTAATGACAACGCTTCTGTTTAATTTGGATTGTCGTGTCATGAGGATAAAAAATGGAGTACAGGCGAATGATGTCTACTGCTTTGGGCTTCTTGGAGGAAGGATGGGATAAAAGTAAATACACACACACTTAATGATAAAAGTAAACACACACACTTAATGACAATGCTTCTGTTTAACTTTGACAAGCAACCTCATGACAAGAATAAAACACTGGTCCCAGCTGAACTTAATGTAAAATTTCCCATTAACTTTACAGGGCCCAGATTTCACACTAAACACTGCAGAACCTTCACTGACAGTGAAACAAACAACTATGTCAGATTTACCTTCATGAAATAATCATTTTGCCCCACCTTTTGGAATTGCCATGATGTGAGGGCAATTAAATTCTAACAACCTGTCTGGATTGGCTGTTCTGGTGTATTTATTCCAGGTATTTCCATGAATAATGAGCCCATTCAGATCCATAGGGAGTTCATAATTGCTTTTGATCTTCCTATGACAGGCTGGTAGCTCTAGCTCTGTGGCACTGATTTAGTGTAATTTATCTTAAAAACTTGAAGTCTTCCACAATGTTTTCCCTGCTTCTACAATCTTCGAATGAAAGATTTGTTTTGGATGAGAAAGCATCAAAATAATGTGAGCAATTTAGAAAACATTTTTTTCTTACTCGCAGCATTATTTCATATTAATTCAATGTATGAGTGAGCAAAAGATCAAGCTGATTCTCTCTTTGGATTTAAACCCAGTTTTCCTTTTTGTGTAAAACATTTTAAGAGAATGAGAAATGCCCACATTTAAGCTTTCTTCTAATAATTTACAATTTACCAAGATTCGTCTTTAGTGATCTGAGACAGTCAATTTAGTTCCATTGTATTTTGCACAAAGCAAAAAAGTGGATAGGTTCAAGTGATGTTCCATTGGTGCATCAGTTCAATCTAGCATAAATTCACTGGTGCAACTTTGGTGGAGTGCCTGTCATATCTGTGCAGGGGAGGCCAGGAAGAACCAAGGATGCCAGTTGTGCTGATCTGGTGTTGGAGCCACACATACAAAAACAAAACCTTACAAGTGAAGCTTTTCAGTGCCAGTGACACCAGTATCCTCCATTTCACCATTATAATTTTTGGAACAGGATCATTTTTGGTCATCTTTAATCTATATTCCCTGTCCTTCTCCTAACAGAACAGTATGGCTCTCAGAAATTCCTTCTTGATTCTTGTCTGCTCCCTGATGCTCAAATACCTCCTTCAGTTCTTTTGGTTCAGCCTTTCCATTAAGAGGGACATATGGGATCTATCTGTGATATTTGCTAGATCGTCTGGTTTCTCACCTCATTTTGGTCACCTGGTGATCCTTTTAACCTTTTGGTGCTACGTCTTTGTCATTCCCCACCAAGAAAGCAACTAGGTTAGATTTCATTTGTCTGGATGGTCCTCATTCTTCCAGACCATGTAAGGTTCTCAGGAGAGTTGTGTATGCTGTCCACTACCTCTGCATATGCTAGGACTTTGCAGCCCTCTTGAGCCCTTTCTTCAGTGGGCTTGGCCCTCAAAGTCTCTGGCTGTCAGGCTGCTGCCAGTTTAAGCCTATAGGAATCTGGCAGGTCAAAAAGTGAGTAAAAAAGAAATGCTGAACTGTTTAGCAGGTGGCTAATGCTGTGTCTTTAGAAGATATTTTATACCTAGCTTGACATCTGAAACAGCTCAAACTTTACAAAGTTTCCAAATGAAGTCTAAGCTAAGGCTTTAATCATCCAGCTACCCCCTTTCACTACCTCCCCACTGAAGGAATTCATAAAACAAGGGGAGGAGCTTGTTTTCCTCTTTTCCCTCAAGAAAATTTTGGCTGCCAAGATTAAGTCATGCTGCTAGAGCACACTCTACTTATAACCCTCTTTGTGACACACCAACAGAGATCAGTTCCCTTTCACTGCTGGCTAAGCTTCATGGCAAGGCCTGCTTATGTAAAGACTGCTGTGGAGTGTCATCTTTTTAGTCAAAGGGGTAGCAGGAGCCTCTTCCTGTCACTGGAAAGATGACTCAGCCAACTAATTCTGGGTCCTTTAAAGCATAAAACATTCACTTTCTTGAAGTCATCCATCATTTCACTAACCCTTTAGGGACGTTCTGTGTGTATGTTTGTGCAGTCGCTTTGTCTTTTGTGTAATGTTCATTTCTTGTCATATATTTCATGTCAGATGCTGCCAGTGATTACAGCTTTGGCTATAGTCCAGACTGTTTTGTTCAGTACATTATGGAGCTGTTTGAACCCTGGAGAGTGGAGTTCACAAAAAGGGCTTGTTAGTTGGGCTATATGGCTTGGTTTTCTGGTAGCAATTAGGCAAGAGAAAATTACCTGCTGTTGCCAGGAGAAATCCACATCCCCCTCCACTCACAAAGAAACAATGGATTTGGCCAATTGATTAGCTTTCAGCCAAGTCGATCTTTCACAGCCTTGATTTGTGAAATGGGGAAGTGATGGTGGAGGGCTAACTCAATGTAAAACCATTTGCAAATTAAGATTGGCTGTACAGTAGTTGTGATAACAGAGGAAAGGAGACAAAATGATAACACCCCAAAGAGATTTTGTGCCATAAAGTTCAAATTGTATCAGTTATATACAGAAATTAAGTGAAGGAGATGAACTATGCCATTCTGAAGATATATTGACTCTGCTTCATGTTTAGTGTGAAGCTACTTCTCAAAATGGCTAATTATTGCTACATCAGTGATTATTACATTTAGCTCTCAAACACTAGAGTATCTTCAAGTTTTATATGCCAAAGATAACAGTTTCCATTGATTAAATAGCATGCATAGCTTATTCAGAGAGTTGTGGTTAGAGCATCAGAGCAGGATTAGGTAGAGCAAAATTAAAATCAACACAGTCAAGAAGAGTAACACTCTCAGCCTAACCTATCACAGGGATATTTAGAAAATGAAATGGAGGAGTAGAGAACGATGTACGCTGGCCAGGAAGAAGAACAGGATAAAAATGTTGTAGAAAGATACATTATTAAGAATATCAATTTAAGCACATATCTTAAGCTTCTTGTTTGGAACAGATCAAAAATCTGTTTCATTCAGAACACTGTATCCAGCTGATACCTACCAAATATGGAGTTCACAACAAAAATCAACATTTGTGACAAAAGAATCAGTTTGCAACTTCTATCTTGTGCAGCCTGACCACATGTATGTTGTTTACTCATAAGAAAGTCCTATTGAATTCAGGGAAGCGTATTCCCTAATATGCATGCTTTGGATTGCAGCCTTACTGTGATGTGATTCTAGTAAGGCATATAAACGAGTATGAAACCCAGCCATACATAAAGCTGTTTTAATTCTTCTGACATAGTCCAGTCCTATATTTTGGGAAGGATTTACCAAGGAGATTGTTCTTTAGATTTTTTTTTAATGAGAATGTTAGGTTTGCCATCTGGATGATTATTTATGTCGCTATCATTATTAGGTGCAAGAATTAGGTGCACTTATGATGCTGATTTGGGGTAAAATTAGATGGCTTTTGCAGAATATCCAGCAGAACGAAAGGAAACAAATGCCAAGTAACAGGTGACTGGTTTATTATCATACCAAGCCCCTATGTATTTCATCATGCAGGCTTTGTCAGGGGGATCTATAAAAACATAATTTTGCATTAAATACAAATAACAGAAGGACCTCATAATAAAATTATTACAAATATTAAAGAGTATAAATTAAAAAGACAAAATCAAAATTAATTTCATAAACAGATACATATTTGTCAAAATACAGAATAAGATAAATAAACTATACATTAGACATGAAACAAGACAGTAAAAATATATCTCCTTATATATAATTGAGTTTTTGTCCCCCAACGTTTGATGTGCGCCAAAATAGGTTGGCCGCATTAACTGCCAGTCATAAGATGCTGGCTGGGTTGGCAGGCTGCTTTGTCACCCACGTCAGCCCTGGCCAGCGTTATTGGCTCACTCTGCTCCGGTCCTCAGCCAGGACGGACTGTCTGCAGGGCGCAAGCCTTCCCTCCACCGCTCTCGCCGGCCTGCTGGCATCGGAGGAGTAGCCGAGCGAGCCGCTGGAAGGGGAGTTTAACCCCCTCCCCTTCCTTCTTGGCCCCGGCTTCCATGCTCTCCCCACAGCCACGGGGGTGGGGGCGGTGAGCGAGCCGCTGGAAGGGAAGGCAGTTTAAACCCCTCCCCTTCCTTCTCAGCTCAGACTTCCATGCTCTCCCTGCAGCCGATGGGTGGGGGGCCCGAGCGAGCCGCTGGAAGGGGAGTTTAACCCCCTCCCCTTCCTTCTTGGCCCCGGCTTCCATGCTCTCCCCACAGCCACGGGGGTGGGGGCGGTGAGCGAGCCGCTGGAAGGGAAGGCAGTTTAAACCCCTCCCCTTCCTTCTCAGCTCAGACTTCCATGCTCTCCCTGCAGCCGATGGGTGGGGGGCCCGAGCGAGCCGCTGGAAGGGGAGTTTAACCCCCTCCCCTTCCTTCTTGGCCCTGGCTTCCATGCTCTCCCTGCAGCCGCGAGGGTGGGGGGGGCGAGCAAGTCACTGGAAGGGGAAGCGGTTTAAACCACCTCCCCTTCCTACTCAGCCCCGGCTTCCACACTGTCCCCACAACCGCGGGGGGGGGGGCAGCGAGCTGCTGGAAGGGAAGGTGGTTTATATTCCCTCCCCTTCCTTCTCGGTCCCAGCTTCCTTGCTCTCCCCACAGCCGTGGGGGTGGGGGGCAGCGAGCCACTGGAAGGGGAGGTGGTTTAAACCCCCTCCTATTCCTTCTTGGCCCCGGCTTCCATGCTCTCCCTGCAGCCGCGGGGTTGGGGGTCTGAGCGAGCTGCTGGAAGGGGAGGTGGTTTAAATCTCCTCCCCTTCCTTCTCAGTCCCGGTGACTGCTGGATTACATGGCCTCCCCTTCCCTGTCTGCACTGGCTTGCTCAACCTCCAGGTGGGTCAGGGCCGCTGGCTGCCTGGCACTCGGCCAGGGCTCCAGGATGGGGGGAGCATGCCACCTCCACAATGCCACGCTCACCCAGGCCCTCTGCTAGAAGCTAGTTTCATTTCGGGCCACAACGGGCCTTCCTCCTAGTATAATATAAAGCAAAAGTGACCAGAATATTCACCTACTGCTGGACCTGTCCACAGCAATCAAAAATTTTTATCAGTGGAGGATGACACAGTGTTTTTATACAGACTTTAGCTGAGAATGTTATAAGTCCCAGATCACAGTTTAATCCATGAGGGGCCAAAGTCTGTAAACTTAAAATCCACTCCATCTCTCTTTTTAACAGGACTTTTTCATTATGGTGGTATGATTTATGTAGACCCCCCAAAAATGAAACCAGTGGGAACATGTTCTTTTTCCATGAAAGGCTGTACCAAAGGGACACCAACTATTCCATGAACTATGCTGCTCCTATGTTCAGTAACTTTTAATTTTCTAGAAGTCGTTCCTACATATACGGAAGGACATATATAACCATATCTAAACTGCATGTTGTATAGTTGTTTCAAACATATTCTTTTCTAACTCATATTTTGAGTTAGAAAACTTGGAATATCCACATCTAAAATGGCCTTTGGGCAAAGCTGCTCCTTGAATGATTCATTGTAGGTTCACTGAAATACAGGTATTCCATCCAAAGCCTTTTATTGGCATATAGAAATACAGGTATTGCTGTGAACCAACCTGTCTTTTAAACTGGATGTTCTTTTAAAAGGGATAGTTGGTTTTTTATCACAAAGAAGAACATCATATACCATATTCCAGTTTGTATATATGTTCTTTATAACTGTATACTGATGTGATTCTAAGTCAAAGTGGCTGTAACCATTTCACTTTGTGACTTGCTTTTGTTGTTATGTTATAATTCTTCCCTTCTACAAGCTGTATTTTATTTATTTATTTATAATTTCAATTTATAGCCTGCCCTCCCCGCTACGTGGGCTCAGGGCGGCTCACAGATCGGCATAAGTCACACATAAAACAAGTTAAAACCATATAAAACCATTACTACACTGTTACAAAATTATTAAGTGCTCTAGATGTTCCAGAATAATCTTTCATAAAGATGGCATCTCACAGATGGTACACTCAATCAGTGCTGTCAGTTCCACGTGGTGTTGTCATTCTCTCTTCCCAGGTGCTTCCCAGGTAAAATAATGATGGTAAAATAATGATAGCGGCGGCTCCTACTCAAAGGCCTGGTGGAACAGCTCCGTCTTACAGGCCCTGCGGAACTGTACAAGGTCCCGCAGGGCCCAGATCTCCTCCAGGAGCTCATTCCACCAGGAAGGAGCCGCCACCGAAAAAGCTCTGGCCCTGGTAGCCACCAGCCTGGCCTCCTTAGGGCCTGGAATCATCAGGAGATGTTGCGTCCCCGACCGTAGTGCCCACAGGGGAACATATGGAGAAAGGCAGTCCCTCAGGTATGTTGGACCCTCAGGTAATGTTGTAGCATTATCATTCACTGTTTTTAAGATGTAGTCCAGGTAACCCCTGGTGGCAAGATTTTGTTTTAGAGTTCTTGTTTGCCTTTGATAATCTTCAATATTTGTGCAATTCCTTCTAACCTTTAAGAATTGACAGTATGGTTACTTGTTTTTATATGAGTTGGATGAAAACTATCTAAATTTATAAAGGAAATTCTATCTGTAGGTTTTTTGTATATATTTGTTCATATCTTATTATCCTTTTTACTAATCATGACATCCAGGAAATTGATATGATATTCATTGACATGTATTTCAGATCTGATATTATTATCCTGAAGATCAAACCACCAACAAAATTCTTGAAACTTAGTACAACTTCCTTTCCAAATTAAGAAAATATCATCAATATATCTCCACCATATAGATATAAATCTTTGAAAAGGATTTATCTTTGAATATACAAATTCCTCCTCAAATTTGCTCATATATAAATTAGCAATTTACGGAGCCATAGAGGACCCCATGGCAATACCCTAAATCTGCCAAAAAATTTCACTGAATAAAAAATAATTCTTGGTTAATGTTAATTCAGCCAGTGACACAAGAAAAAATGGTGATCTTGTCTCTTCATCAGTGTATTTTCTATAACTGACAGTGCTTCTTGTTGTGGAATATTTGTATACAAGGAGACCTCATCTAAAGTTACTAGAAGAACATTGGCATCAACATATTTCAGATGACCCAATTTGTTAATAAAATCAGTGGTGTCCTTAATATACAATGGTTAACATTGGTACAAAGGGTCTAAGAAAATATCTTACATACTTGGAGATTGGTTCAAGGACTGAATCATAGCCTGAGACTATAGGTCTTCCAGGAGGGTGAGATTTATTTTTGTGGATTTTTGGAACAGTGTAAAAGATGAGTGTTGTAGGATGTTCTTTATCTTAAAAAGCCCTTTCTTGTGTTGAAATATAACCTGTTATTAGGTGCATGGAATTTCCTTCACTTATGATGCTGATTCTGGGTGGAATTTAGATGGATTTTGCAGAATATCACTAAGCACTCAGTTACTGTATCTTGTGTGGGGCTGTCAGTTCTAGAAGCAGGCTCAATCCTTTCTCCTGCTGGTAAATGAGTACACAAATGAAAAGCCGATAAAAACTTGGCTTCGTAACTTCAACTTTACTTGTCATTTACTTTGATGCAAATGTCAAATGTACACTTATTCACTAACAGCATGATTCAGCCAAAGTTAAATAACTTAAGACTCATTGCTTTCTGTCCAAGAATCAAGCATGTGCATAGCTGCACTTCTAGGCACACTTACTGGGGAGCAGGGCCCATTGAAGATGCTGAGATTTATTTCTGAATAACCATTCGCAGGTTGGGATGTCAATCTCTCCCTTGGAAATCAATAGACTTAAAAGTTCTGAACAGCAGATCGATGGCCGTCTTGCAGTGCACTCCTATACAGAGGTGGATAACAGCAATGTAATGTCAATTGGATAAAATAAACATTAATGCACCTATACAATACATTAAAACCATATTAAATACCAACCTAAAAACACTTTATTCCCAACTAGGAGGGCAGTTCTCCTTTGACAAGGCTGAGGCTGCCCCCAAAGCTCTCCAGAACAACTCCAGGAGCTCCTCAACCTCTTCCAGGAAGCTGTTCCACAGACATGGGTCATGGGCCTGAACCCAGGCCATTGCAGAACACATCTTAGGTAATGGCTGTACTGTCAATAGATCTTGCTACAGTGCATCAAGCTGCTCATGGGAAAATGCATGGAGAGGTGTTTCTTCAGTCATATGGACCCCAGGTCATGGAGGGCTTTAAAGATAAGCAGTAGCACCATGAAATGAATCCATGCATTAATATAAGTGGACTTAGACTGGAGTAAATCTCAATAGGATTGCACTGTTAATGAAGTATATTATCTCTCTGCAGAATATATGGGCAAAACTAGACATGCGTATTTTCAAAGTGTTGAGTTCCATACTGCTGTACAACAGCTACATAAAATGGCTTTTTAAAAAATAATGGAGAGCTTTTTGAAGTTTAGAATGCTGCCATGGGAGAAGGAAGGGCTCCCCCCCACCCGTGATTTTCCCACACTGAAACAGTGCTGGAGGGCAGTTATTTCCCTGTTTTTGCTGTTCCGTGTGCACAGAATACTCCACGTGAAGCAGCAAAAATGGAGAAATTACTCCCCCCTGGTGCTGTATTGTGGTGGGAAAACAACTGAGGGGGGGGGAGGCCGGAGCCCTCCTTCTCCCACATCATCATTCCAATCCCAAAAGGTTTCCAATCCCAAAAGGCGCGCCGCCAGAACGTCACCAGAAGTGACGTCAGACGCTGGGGCGGGGCCACGCCATTTGAGGGGAAAACAAAGAGTTTTCCCCTCAAATGGCGCGGCCCCGCCCCAGCGTCTGACGTCACTTCCTGGTGACGCGCTCGCGGGGGTGGGGTTTCCCCCGGGCCCCAATTCCGTGGGAACGGAAATCGGGGCTCGAAACCGGGGGGAATTCCGCCCCCCGGGGGGGTTTGGTAACCCTAGGACAGCTTTTGACTGACAGATCACAGAGCCAAAGGCTGTGGACGCCGTGTGGAATGTTCAGCAGCGTGCCACCACCAACAGAGAATTATTATATAGAGAGATTCCTCAGGTATCCCTGTATCTCTGGCTAGCTCCCTGTTGCTGTTATAAGCAGCCAAATGAGTCTGTCTCTGAGGGATAGATTGCCCTAGGCACAGGTGCTGTTGTTCCTTTAAAAAGATATGGATTATGAAAGGGATTTGTCCTATGTACAAGATATGATAAGCATAAAACCGAAAAATTATGACAACTAATGCTGTCATAATTTACTGGTTTGGGGGAATTCAACATATAGACCAAAATATATATACCTTGAAACTTGCTTGATCAATACAAAATGGCCACCCTGCAGCCAAAAGACACGTTGACACAGGTTTTTGAATGTTTAATAAAATATTTGTAAAACATCTCCTGAAATAATACATCAGTATCATATGCTTCTGCATTTTTGACTCAATACAGTGTCATCTGTGCATGACTCAGTTCTAAGGATTAGATTGTAACAGCAGTAACACCCGCTGCCTTCTATTGTGTTCCTCTGCAAAGGAAAAAAAGAAGAAGTTCCCAACCTTCAAAATATCACTATCAGTGGAAACCCTAATGCTCTATACAAGCACTGACCTTGAGGAGTCAAGAGAGGTTGATAATAGTCTTGGAACGGGAACCCCACAGCTAAGTGGCCAGATAAAGGGTAAGGCCTATAATGAGTGTTATTTTTGGGGCTTGGGTGCACAGCATGGGAAAGATACTGCCAGTTGGGCACCTGCACCTGCTTCGATTGCTGCGATAAGCATATTGTCAAGCATGTGATCTTCGCATTAGATACTATAGCTATTCTTCCATACATATTTCTGTTATGTGTTTTAGTTAATCATCTTTTTCTGTGCTTAGCAGAAGGAGCCTAGCTAGCTGATTCTGATCTTTTGCATTCTCTTACTGGTTTCCAGTTTCAGAATTCTGTCCACTCACTACACATTTGATTTTCTGTTTAGCATGTTATTTAAATGCCTGGGTGGATAAAGGAACAGCAATGCTGTTTTTCCGTTTACGTGTCCAGAATGAACGGAAACGCAGTTGGAACGCAAAGTTCATTGTTTATATGCTGAGGGGGATTCTAGTCCACTGTGGTGTCCCAGGGTGCAAAATCTTGTGCAGGCACACAATCTGGGAACATATCCGAAACCAAAGTCCAATATTTGAAGGTGTGCATTATACAATGTTGCTGAACTTTAAACCAATTTGGTTAAGGCTCCAGTTGTGACTCACAAATCACAGGAAATAGGATTGTGTCCCCACTTGCCAGAGATCTGTTTCTCCAGCATATGTATGACGAAGAGAAGACAAAAAAGGACCAGCTAATATGACTACACACACACACACACACTGAGCCAGTATGGAGCCACCTCAGAGCATGTGTGGAAGTGAGAACTTAGAAAAAAGACAGAGGAAGTGTCCAGAAGACTCCCACACGTGGAAGATGGATGGATGGATGGATGGATGGATGGAAAGATAGATGGACAGATAGATGGATGATAGGATGCTATCTTGTCAGGGATGCTCTAGGCTGATCCTGCATTGAGCAGGGGGTTGGACTGGATGACCTGGATGGCCCCTTCCAACACTGTGATTCTATGATTCAAATGCACATGCCTCTGCATTTGCAGCAGCAATGAAAGCAACACAGACAATCCTGGTCACATGAAAGCAGACCTGCTTAGGATTCTTTTGGATTCAGCCACGAGGGTAATTTTCAGGGCTATTTTTGGGCAGGAACACACAGGAACGGAGTTCTGGCTGGCTTCAGAGTTGGCCACGCCCACTACAGCCAGAACTTCTGTGTGTGTGGCTACAGAGGGAAGGCCTGGAGAGTGACCCTCCCCCGGGCTACTCTGAGTCAGGCGGGCTGGGGGGGGGCTGGAAGGATCAGGGAGGCATTTAAATGCCTCCCCATGCCTTCCCCAGCCTGCCCAAGGGCTGGTTTGCCCGGGCTCCCCACAGCCACAGGGCGCCTGGGCAAGCCAAAGGAAGGCAGTTTAAACTGCCTTCCATCCCCTCGAAGGGCCAACTTGCCCGGGCTCCCCGCAGCTGCGGGCACTTGGGCAAACCAAGGAAAGGCATGTGGGTGTGGCCTAATATGCTAGTGAGTTTTTGCTACTGGGTGTGGCCTATTATGCTAATGAGTTCCTGCTGGGCTTTTCCTACAAAAATAGCCCTGGTAATTTTTATGCATTGTAAAAGGGCTGTAGATCAGTGCAGCTCCTTATTGCATAAAGCCTATTTCATGATATATGAATTCCTTAAAGACAGAGCTAGACATGGATGGTTAAGTTGATCAGTGTCACTCATGACTCCCCCCAGCCTACAGAGCAATTCTGGCTCAAAATCCCTTGGGAAGGAGCCAAGATCAGTGACTAAAGAGAACCAGAGGGACCAGGAAGGAACTGGCACTGCAGAGCCACCTGTAGATGATGTCTCAGCAGTGCCAGAGGCTGCCTTGCCAGAACCTGCAAGGGAAATCTCCCAGGGTTGGCAGGTCCCTCCTAGCAACCAGTAGGGGATGGGGATGGACTTACCGGGAGCAGGTGGGAGGCCCAACTAATGTTGCAGAATTGTGTCTATGCCACTTCTGACATGACCCAGAAGTGACATCATCACATAGTGATGTTAGGGCAACACTCCGCTATTTGGGCAAAAACTCTATGGTAAATTTGGCTTCTACCATAGAGTTTTGCCCAAATATCAGAGTGTCTCCCCGATGTCACCGATGTGATGGTGTCACTTCTGGGTCATGTCAGAAGTAACATAGACACATTGCTGCAACATTGCTATCCTAGGCTGGTTTGACAAGCTGTAATGTTGACTGTGGGGTAAGTCCCCCCCTAGCTGGCCAGCTGATTGGCAGTGGGGTGGTGGGGCTTGGCAGTGGAGGACCACCACCTCCACCGGGGGGGGGGTCTGGCAACCCTATCTCCACCAGCTCTGGAGATAGTCTCCAGCCTTCTGCCATGCAGGGCTCAAGCCTGGCCCTGTAGCCCCCCAAGACAGTCTTCCAGTCTGCAGGAAAGTTGGCAGCAGAGGGCCTGGACCAAAGTGGTACAAACAAAGTGAAAGGCCAGCTGGCTGCACACACCACCAGGATAGAGAAGTGCACAGAAGGTGAGTCCTTGCCAGTGTGCCGAGCTGCCTTGGGAACTCCAGCACCTGTTGGCAGTACGACTGGGCCCTGTTCATCCTGGATAAAGGGTGTCCACTGTTGTAACTGCAGATTACCTGATGCAGATCAGTACATTTAGGATTTCATCAGAAGGCAAGTGATGCTCTGTCTTCTTGGTGCTTGGGGGGGGGCAACAGTGGGAGGGCTTCTAATGTCCTGGCCCCACTGGTGGACCTCCTGATGGCACCTGGTATTTTTGGCCACTGTGTGACACAGAGTGTTGGACTGGATGGGCCTTTGGCCTGATCCAACATTGGCATCTCTCTTATGTTCTCTTAAGGCAAATGCCTCCCTTGCCCCCTGAGGACAACTATATCCTAGGCTGGTTTGTCAAGATGGTTAAGCAAAGGAGTGAAGTAATCAGGCAGGGGATCAGTGACTGTTGCAGACGTCTGTGTGGCCCAAGCCAGCAACCAGAACACTATGAGAACATCTGTGTTGTGTCATTATATTGGTGTTTTTTAAGAACTGCAGCAATGCAACTGGCATACATTATATAAGATACTACTTATTAACAACTCAGCTAGTTTTATTTTCTTGAAATCCTTGCCAAGGGTTTGACATGGATATAATTATATGAGCTCAGCAAAGAACCTGTTTTTTTTTTTACATGAACAGTTGATAGAAAATGGAATTTTAAATCAGAGAACCATCCAATTTTATACAACAGGATGTTTTTAGAGACTGTGATTTAGGTAGCTCAAGAATGAAGGCTTTAACATTTTGAGTCACAATCTTGTTTCTGTGCTCCCTTTGAAACACTGATTATTTGGTCTTATTGAGGATCGGAAAACTGAGCAAGTGTTCCTCACAACCAGAATCTAGATTCACATAATGTAAAGAATATTTCTTAAATGAGGAATCCAAATCAGAGAAAGTTAGTCACACCTGCCAAGGAAATCAATGTGTTGGATCCAATGATGTCCTTCCACTAAGTTGGATCCAGTGGGTTTGATTCTGCAGCAACAACAGAACAAAATCTCATGGAGGTGGTAGGTGGAGCTTTCCACCTTCCCTTTTTCTCTTGCACAGCCCCAAAAATCATCCATTGAGGGTCAGGGAAATAACATAAAATTATTTAGGGAGGATGAGTTTAGGAATTAAGCTCATAAGGTTCTTATGTTGTAGACTCTGTGTTTAATATTTTGGTTCATTTTGCTGGTCTTATGACTGTTCATAATAATAATAATAATAATAATAATAATAATGATAATGAAAATGATAGGGAGAATGAGTGCAGTAAAGAAGGAGAATGGATGAAACAAATGGAGGATCGGTGAGGACTCACCGGAGGGTGAAGGAAGAATCTGATTACCCTACTTCCCTCCCTCTCAGTTTTCTCCTTTGCCTCTCCATCCTTTCTTGTGGCCTCTTGCATTTCCTTCTCTCCCACTTACTCAAGATCCTACATACCTACCTTTTCCTGCCTCCCCTAGGCAGCCTCTGTCCCCACTCACTCATCTTTTTTGTTTCCTCATCTCCCCCTTTCTGTTTTTCACCCTTTCTGCTTCTCCCCTTTAAAACTTTATATTCTGTCCATCCTATCTTTCATGTACCCTCTCTGCTTGCTTGCCTCCCCCCCCATCATTGGCTCTCCCATCTGTTTCCCCCCAATCATTGGTGTGATTTGGTGCTCACCCACTCCCCCCATTGTTGATGATATGCCTGTCCACCCAATACATTGCTGCCAGTGTTGGAATATACAAGGTCTGTAGAGCACCTACTTGAAGAAGATCAGTGGTTAGTTGAAGGACTGCTAGTTAGCCTAGCTGGATTAGGGACTTCCCACAATTTCAAATTATGTCCTTCCTGTCTCCTGGTTGGCTCTTTGGAGACTTTCTGCTCCAACTAAGCCCTCCCCCTTCGTTCCTGTCTATCATAGCAGTTAGTCAGTTAGTTAAGCCTCTCTCCCCCTCCTCTGTTCTATCAGAGTTCATTTCTTCTTTAATAAACCAAGTTATTTTCTTTAGACGATGCTCCATTTCTCTGCATGTTTAAACCCCAATGTATTATTTTAAAAAAGATTTTAAGATTTTTCTGAAAACCTGGGCAGGTTTCCCAAGATTGCTGAAAAATCTGCCTTCTGACAGCGTGGTCCCAATTTGTGGTTATAAGAATCTGCTGATGATGACACACTTGACTATTAGATGCATGATATACCCTATCTCCTTCTTATGGAAATGGAAAGCTTGCTCTGCTCACCCATCCCCCCAAATAAGAGGGCATAGAGGGGATTTATCCTGATTTCTCTATGCCAAGGTGCATTTTGTTTGTGAGAGTGCCCTGACCCTCAGGAAATCCTTATTAGGACATAAGAGATGGCTAATGAGAGAAGAAGGTGGGAAAGATCTGTCTCCATGAGCTCTTTTCACTAACGGTACTGTAGGCACCAACCCAGTGACTTTTTTTCACTAACAAAGACTTCCTCTCTCAGAAGAACATTTAAGTGAATGATTAGATACAAACTAGTAATTCTGTCACAGTCCTAAACAGACTTACACCATTCTATATCTACTGAAGTCAGGGAGCTTGGAAGGTGTAAATTCTGCTTAGGGATGAACTGTTAGTTTATTTTGAGTGGGACCATTGTAGGTGAGGAGATCCATTTACACACTGGCATTTCTAAACTTACATTTCTAAACTGAGGGTGGCCAACAAGATTCTGCTCACTATTTTGTACTCAGTCCTGTAAAAGAAGTTAGGCTGGCCCCGGGTCAATCAACACGTTTTGTAGCAGCATGGAGGTTTAAACCTGAGTCTCCCAGATCAGTCATGCTACCTCTACTGCAGTTCCTTACAGTATGGCAGTGGTGGAACTCAGGGTGCACCCAGACTAGAACTGCAGGGGGGTCCTGTTCCCTGTAGATGAACCCTCATCATAATGTCAAACCACTCAACACTAATCATCATCATCATTCCTTTTATTTCCCGGCTTTTCTGTAAAAAACCCCTCAAGACTTCTTCCAATGCAACATTAAAACCAGGAGACATAATAGATGCCAAATCCTGATAACTACCACAATAGAAATAATAAGGTATTCTTCATCTATTCCATCCTCAAAGCAGATTAAAAATAACCAGCAGCTAAATCCCCAAAATTTACATTCTAAAAGAACTTCACAAAATTATCGAAGGCTACCAATTGCACCTCTAGAGAGACGTCAATCCATAATCCTAAGGTCATTACTGGAAATGCCCAGTTCCTTGCTTCAGATGACACCGTTTCCTTTATTAAGTGCACATAGGCCAGACAGATTCAGATAGACAGTGGCAGTTTTGAAGGTATGTAGTCTCAAGTCACAAAGGATTTTCAACTAGGGACAATTGTGAAATCCTATTAGGGCAAATTTTGCAATCAAATCATGGTCTTTCTCTATTAGACTGTTTACCTGTCCTGTAGGTGCACACATGTGCCTAATAAATTCAGGGATTCCAGGAGTAGCACACCTGTAACTTGAAAAAGAAAAACAAAAATTGATAATACAAAGAAATCCTTTCAAAGCTACCCTGTGTTGTGTTGTGTGTGTTTGGTACACAAACAGCTAATTGGAAGGTGTTTGTATTACTTTTTTCTTTCTGTGGCATTGTAGTGTATAGATGTTCTCTTTTGTACTAAAGAAACAAAAGAAGTAATGGAACCCTCTTCAAAATTAGCCTTCTTTGTGTTGAGAAACATATTTTAAATTTGTTTTTTGGGGGGTTGCACACAATGGGCTAATTTTGAAGGGGATTCTATTTTTCTGTTTACACAGTACAAAAATGCATGGGTGCATGCTTGTGGACTACAGGAAAAATTAGAAACCCTTTCAAAATTATTCCAGTGTGTGCTGAAAATCTTGTGCATTAGGTTTTAATGTGTCTGATAAACAAAAAGGAGTTTCTATTTGTTGAGTTGTTATATTGCCTCACAAATGCACATTTCCCACAACTCCTCATTCTTTGGGGTTGTATATATCTCTGGGACTTGGTTCATCCATACCGTTGTTTGTGATATCCACTAACAAAATGAGGAAGAATATCAGCTCCAGGGCTTCAGTTCTATTTCTTGAAAGAATCCACTCACTCCAGCTTTTATCATCAAAAACAACACCCGAGTAAAGACTGCAAGAAAACTGGTTGGAAGTACTATGGATGCATAAATAGCTGAGCCTGAGCTACAGATAACGAGAGCTGTGCATCATTCTGTACTAGGGTTGTACACACAAGTGTTGTATGCCTTTGGTCTGTTTTGTTTAATACTGTTCTTTAATACTGTTAGGTCATATGTTCTGGATCATTACTATATTCAAACTGTATCTGAGGTGGTTTCAGTGGGAAACAGGACCACTGGTAATCACCCCCCACTGGGAACAGTGTCCCTTATCCAACTGATCTTCCCATCCAGATTTAAGTGGTAAGGAGAACGTGTCTCTCTTCTAGAGGCAATAAAAGGCATGACACATTTCCAGCTCTAAATTTCCCCCTCTCCTGCCTCCATCCACCAGATGATACTCTCAGGATACCCATACTGAACAGCTCCTCCTTCCCAATCTGCAGAAAGACAGAAGCAAAGATCCCTATTTTACAGTCTATTAAAGTTCTCTTTTGCAGAGCAGGTACAAAAAAGTGTGCTGGGAACTGGAAAAGTGAAAGCAGCATGCTGCCAAAGATATTGTGGCTTCACCAGAAAAATGCCCAGAACTAACCCAGCTGAGCCAAGGTTGTGAGGGGCTTTGTGAAAAGAAGAGCACCTGGTGATTTATCATTCCGTTTCTTTTCATGGTGGTGGTAAACAATACATAGCAATTTATGTATAGCAGAAGAGTTACCCCAATAGCACATTTGCATCCTCAGTCTCTAGAGTGGGGGGAAATGAAGATCCTTCTGGAAACAGAACAATTTCTGCCTCACAGAAAGAAAGACAGACAGAAAGACAACATAATGAGTCAAGGGAGAAATAGGAGCCCAGGCAATTTAATGAGCATGGGGTTCAACCTGCACTTTGTTTGAAGGCGTCCACCTAGAAATACATTTGAAAGATCAATTCCTGGGCCGTCGAAAACACGGGAAGCACACAAACGTGCTTCCCAGACACACTATTGATTTCTGACCTACAAATTACTCTTCATCAAGGAGGGTTGGAAAGTAGAGATGGGGAGGGGGCTGGAGTAGACCGAGCCCCTTTTCCATTGCAATCGGCAGAGTGTTTAGTATTCAGTGAGTTAAAGCATGCAATGAAAGGGAACTGTCAGTGCAATCTAGGAGATATAAAGAAATGAAGGGGTGAAAAAAAAGCCGTATGCTAATAATCCACTCAGTAATTAAGTGAAGATCGCTGCCAAGCACCACTGCCACTTTCAAAGGGTAATTTGTACAGGAAATCATAGAGTCATTGTCAAATCATTTCAGGATAAAAGGAAAGTCATCAACTGAGATAAGATAAATGCTGGGTGTCTGGCAGCATGTGCCCTAGGAAATGCCTTTGCTATTTTTTATTTATTAAAAAAAACTTGCAAAAGTGGGGCTAAGAAAACTTGACAGGTTGAAATGTACATTTACTATTAATAATAGGGGTGCAATATGCATAGATGCATTATTAAATAGGTAACAGAACAAAAAATGGTAAAATATGCCAGTTACCAGGGATTTAACCTGAAACAACCATATGTGGAGTTTTCCCCCTGTTGTTATGATCTTTCCATACAGGGGAATTCACTTAACACGGAGATATACACAATCTGTTTTATCTAATATATTTTAATAGGAGTGAGGAAGATGAGAAATTTGTAATAGAGAAAATAATTCACATCTTTTATATATTTTTGGAAGAACTGTTCCACTGTAATAGTGCAGTGTGTGTGTGTGTATAGCCACTAAATGCAACATTTTAAGACAGTTCCATGATGAGTAGATAGGTTTGATTATCTGTGGAATCTTCAGCAACAATCTTGTACAAACTATTCTGTACAAAGAGAAGGAATTAACTCACAAAGTTTTGCATACTAATGCAAAAACAAATTGTTCTGCTAAGAATTGATTGTAAAATCTAGGAGATAAATTATTACAGTAGCTCGATATCCAACAATGTGTGTGTCCAGCCATTATCACACTGCATGTGATTATATTGTTGTAAATAATTCAATGTCCCTGTGCAATAACTAGTTTCAGAGGGTAGCCATGTTGATCTATGGTAGAACGGCTAGAGTCAAGTCCAGTAGCACCTTAGAGACCGACAGGATTCTGGGGGTATAATTTTTTGAGAGTCAAAGCTCCCTCCGTCCTATCATGTTGGTCTCCAAGATGCTACTGGACTCAGCTCTAACTGTGCAATAACTAGACATTCGAAAAGCAAACATCTGTTTTCTAAAAAAAATACAGA
>NW_015167064.1:444951-455679 GCF_001447785.1 Gekko japonicus
GTATAACAGCATAATCACAACGAATGCTCTCAGATAGACTTCCGGTTTAAGCATTTCACCACTCGAATGCGTCCCGTCTTGCTCTGATGGGGACGTGCCGAGACCCAGCTAACAGGAGGGGTCCAAGTTCGTCCCGGACCTCCCTGGGGTCTCTGTAGGAGACCCTCAGCCTGGGGAGCTGAGGAGAGCCTCTTCCAAGGCGACGGCCAAGGAATTGAGGCTCCCCTTATCCCCGAAAGGTACCGTCGCCGCGGAGCCAACATGGCACTTAGAGATGACTGCCGGAGCAAGCGACCACGGTCAAAACCTTAAAATGCTTCCAAAAGATCTCCAGGTGTTCAAACTGTGAGTTAAGCAACGCTCAGGTGAAAAAGCGAACGGACCTTGGTAGTAATTGGAAGCACCTAAGACTGAAGCGTGGACGGAGAGGGATTAAGTATTCCCCCCCTTTTTCTTTAAAGGTGGTTTTAAATCAGAAATAAAAAGACTTAAAGCTAAAACAAATGCAGAAGTTAAGCGAAAGCAAAATCTGCCAAAATATACAAAGTGGATTTAAATCGCATAACTTTTGTCTTGTTTTGAGAAACTTACTTCTTGTTCATATTATGGCTGGGAGAGGACGGAGGGTGCTGGAGAAAAAACTGGTGACCGGAAATAACATACCAACGTCTCCTTCCCAGAACCAGGAAGCAACTACAGATTTTTCTTCACTGTTAGCAAATGCACTGCGCCCCCTAATGGAACAGATGACTAACCTCAACACTAAATTGGACAGTGTCCAAAAACAACTGAATCAAATGGATAAAAGAACCTCAGTAACTGAGAAAATGCTGAAAAAAATGGAAAAACAGACGGAGAGCATTAACAAAAGAGTAGACGAAGCGGAGAAGGAAAGATCCTCCAAAATTAAAAATGAAGAGATAAAAATACTAAAAGACATTCCCTTTGAAGTCAGGAAAAGGAGGAAACTATACAGGATGCTTACTCTTACTCTGCAAGAAAGGGGAATACCATATAGATGGTTATTCCCGGAAGGGCTGAGTTTCAATTACTTGGATAAAAAATACAAAATTGACTCTGTTCCAAAAGTTGAAAAAATTATGGAGCAAATGTTTAATTCAAAATACAAAAAGAAAGAAAAAAACTCTAAATCGGATCAGGAGGAAGAAGAAGATGATGAAGAAGAATCCTACTCACAGGATTCAAAAAGCACTACTTCCACATCACCAGAATCATCAGAATTGGAGAAAGGAGAAGCCACCCCTAAACCCAAGAAAACGAAGAAACGCGGGAAGAAAAAACTCTAGAACAAGAACAATAGTTTTTAAAGGCAGAATTTGTGTTAAGCTATTAAATGCATATTCTTAAAGCAATATCGTAATGAATCAAATTGAATACCAAACTTGTAATATCAGGTTAACAAGCCTTATTTTTAACTAATAAGATTGTGATATGTGTTAGCTTTCCTTTCCCCAAACCAATATATGATATAGTTTAGAATGGTAGTTTCCTTCCCCCATCAAGTACTGTTTATGTATAAGTTTACCCTTTACCCATTTCCCATAGTCATAGTGATAGGGTATAGTTTCCCTTTCCCCTTCCAATTTTTAGTTGTAGTGTTTGTAATTTTTAGAAAATGCAAATTAAAAAATCCCCTTCGGGGGGCTAAAAAACAAACTAATGCTCTCACATACATACACTGCTGTTTCTGAAATTCAATCTACAAAAAAGGTCAAAGAGCAGGTGTTAGAACCTTGCCATGGATGTCCAAGTAGGAGGATCTTCTAGGCAGTCGTGTCAGTCCAAAGCCCAAAGTATTGCATGGATGTTGTCTTTGTAGTCAGCAAACTACAAAGAGGCATGCTCCTGAAAACTTTTGAATCTAATGAAGCTGTGGCATGCAGGGGGAGACAGTTCATTCTGGAAGTAACTATCTTCTTGTCATTGTTTTAACTGTTTTAAGTTGACTGTAGATGTATTTATTTATTGAAATGTGGTTTTCTGAAATGTATTTATTGAAATGTTGTTCACCACCCTGAAAGGGGGAGCGCATAAATACATGATATGTCCAACACATGTCAGGTCATGGGTACACAACCTGACTCGCTGTCAGATGTGCAGGATGCTCTCCTTCACTCAACACTGTGAGGGAGCATTGCAAGGAGGAAGAAGGAGCTTCTGTTTCCTTCCCACCCCACTTTTTCCAGTGGAACAGGAGATGGTGGGGCTTTCCCCCCCTTTTCTCTGGTTTCACATGGCCTTCCTAGGGGAGGAGACCAGACACTCTATCTCTTCCCTTGCAGTGTTCCCTCATAGAGCCAAGCAAAACCTTTAAGGTGAGTTCCTCCAATGTGCCTGGTAGCACGCCTGTGCCAACATGTGTTGGGTGTATTGTGTAGTTTGGCCCACCGATTCATGGCTTGAGATTAATACCTTAAGCAGGATGGGTAGTCATGTTAGTCCGGCTGTAGCAATAGAGAAGAGCAAGAGTTCAGAGTAGATATATGAAACAGTGACCAGTGACTCACAAAAAGTCACACTCTGCAACAAATTTTGTTTGTTTTTAAGGTGCTACTTGACTCTTGCTCTTTTCTACCTTGAACAGGACATCCAGCAATATGCAAATACTATGGCTGGATGCAAAGAGAACTGAAAACAGTGGGATTGCAACAAAGTCTGATTTATATCAATATGAACAATAAGCTATAGGGAGGGGAATATGATCCAGAAGCTTTGCATGTGTGCTTTAAAGGAATGTCCCATATTCCATTCTGACACTGTTCTGTGTGTTGGCTGTGCAGCATCCTCCGCTACATTTGCCTTCTAATTGAACTAGAAAAAAAAATCAAGATGTAATTTTGCAGTGAACAAATGTAAATGGAAAACCTGCACTTTTCTTCCTTACAAGTTACTGATGTGCATGGCTTTTTTGTTTGTACTGCGATTTAATCAATGTACATTTGTGCAACTGTTAATCGTTGTGTTCCAGCACACTGATAACCAGAAAGGAAAAGGGCACATGAACTGGAAGAACCTAAACCAAGTCTAGAAATCAGAAAAAGAAGAGTGGAAGATTGCAATTGTTTTTGATGCTACAAACAAGATTGGGTAATTCATAATTTCCTTATTCCTTGAGAAATTCACGTAGGACAATGACATAACCCTGTCTATGTGTTTCTTTACACCAAAATTTAATGCTCTTAATTGTAAAATAGTTTATTACGTCTTGGAATAGTGTTTCATATTTTTTTTTTTACAAGAGAAATATTTCTGTGCTCAGGATTTCTGCACTCTGGTCTGAAAGGCTTTGGCCCCAGTCTGATACTGCATGAATGCAACCGTCCCATAATTAATCTGATATATTTTTTCCCCAGGGAGATTGAATGGGTGTGCCTGAATTCACCTAAAAAGCTGATCAGCATGATTACAACTTTGTTTACAAACATACATTCCCTACAACCATACATTCCCATGGGCTCGATCGGACTGGGGAATTACAGGCACAGCTCCTGTATGTGTGCACGATTCACCATTCAGTTAGGGCTAGATGCTTGTTCACTTTCTGTTCTATGTGGACAGAATGTCCTTGAGTTTAAAAACAATAATAACAAATCTGCCCTCATGAGAATTGATAAGACTCCTACCTTTATTGTTGTTTTTTTCTCTTGAATCCTGGAAATTTGTTCATCTGGAGTTGTTGCCACTGACCATAATGAAAAATAAACCGAAATTCAAGTCCAAGAGGGCTTTTCTGATTTAGTTTCTTGCTAACTTTGATTCAAAATATTGTCCTCAACAATCTAAGGATGTTTGTTGTTTTGGAATGTACTTGATACTTAAGACAACAAACACATTAAGACAACAAACACATTTCAGCCACCTAATATTTCCACACCCTTGGCAGATGCAATATAAATAAAATGATAAACTTTCTATATTGTGTCAGAAATAATAATCTCATTGATGCTCAACAGCAATTGTTAATCGTGTTTTATTTAACATTGTCGGATTCTGTATCAGAACTAGTCCACACCTTTAGTTCACAACACAGGCAAATGGCTTGGGGGGGGGGAGGATAATTCAAGTTATTCCACTTCTGATTTCATCAAAGCACCATCATATGAAAGTTCTTGTGAGGGCAAACTAATAAGAAAAAGCAAATAAATTAACAGGTAAATAACAGGCAAACAAAACAAATTATTTGCTCCACAACTCATATGGTAATATTTCTCACTGGAGCATGTTTACCTTGCTTTCCATACCAAGAAACTAGCAATTGCAGGAAACCCCCCCACACACACATATAAATACAAAATAGTGTAGAAAGACCCTGAAACTTATTCCTGAGCTTATGGATTCATCACCCACAAACAAAACAAAACTGTACACTTCAAAAGCAGGAATAGTAAAAAATAGTGTACATATATTTCAGAGTCTTTTTACACTGTACTTTAATTATTTTATATTTATATGTGGTACTTTTTTCTTCAAATTCTCCATTTCTTGGTTTTGATTTCTGTTGCAGTTGTTCCCTTTTTGCTTGATTGTGTACTTTGTTTTCCATATCCATTTCTGTTGCGGTGTTTCTATTCCTATAGTTTTAATCTTAGCTGTTTTCCTCTGATACGGATAAACAACCACAGCATTTAAAACATGTTTATGATGTGTGTGTGCATGCACATGCACACACATGAGTATTTCCCTGTAAAAATCTTGTATCTCAGCAATCCTGTTGTACTTTAACAATAAAAAGAGTATCAGTGTACATGGTAGCTGTCAGCTAAACATAAGGATCATAGCATAAAGGGAATAAACCATTGCTTGAGAGCACACACACACCCTATTTCTTTTGCTTTGCTATTTTTGTACAATAAATACTTTTTGTTCTACACGAACAGATCCTTTCTCTAACTGATTTAAAACCAATATGACTACCTTTTGGGTTTTTTTACAAAAAAGAAAAGAAAAATGTCCCTTTGCTGTATTGTTATACTTTAGCAAGTGCGATCAAAGATGGAATCCAGCAGCTAGTTAATCTCCAGATACAAGCTCTTCCAATGATCAGTAAATGTGTCAGATTGGTTTCAGTGTAAATAACAGGCACAAAACATCCCCACGCATGGTAAGCCACTTTTAATAAAGCATATGATAGATGTTCAGAAACCCATTTTCAATAGCAGCCGTTCACGAATGTTGTTTGGGCAGAAGAATATTGCATTTTCTCACTCAATGAGGTGTCCAACTGTGTGAAAAGCCTCTTTGTATGCAAAAATTGAGGACATTCAAATATATGTTCCCAATTAGTTCCTATTGGGAGTTAGATGCAACAACCTATATGGACAGAATGTCCCCAGAGTTTAAAAAACAATAACAACAGAGCAGCACACATGAGCACCGATTGCAGAATAATTGCAGTACAGAATGCACACAAAAACAATGTGGTTTCCAAAACCTAGCTGAAATAGATCGGGGTTTTTATTTTGTTTTGTTTTTTGCTTTGCCTTCTGATATGCCTGTTGTCTGTTATTTGCTATTTCACATCTTAATTAAGCCGTGGAAAAGAAAGCATCCAGTACTATCAATCATAAAGCAATCTAAACAATTAAAAAAGCTTCCCCCCCACCCCCCTTATTTCCTTTTCTATCTCTCTCCCTTCAGCCCCCAATTATGAATGTACACCATATGCCAGGGCTGGTCCTTTATAACCGACTGTTGTTACTGTAGTAATCAGTCTAAGTCAGAGCAATTACTTAAAATCATCCTTCCTGGTTGTTTTTCACAATCCACCTCACACTGTGCAAAACAATGCATCTGACAATCCGAACGGCACAGATGGAATGATCATACCCCACACACCGTCTGACTGACAGTTACCTGCGTGAAGGGGGAAGGACCCTATCATCTAAATGTGTCGGGTATTCACTGCCAACTTGACTTGAGCAAGGGCTGCGTAAAGGAAAGTGAGCTCGGATTTGCTTTGCTTTGCTGCAATTTTGTCTCTTCAGAAAGATGGGGAAACGTGGCCACTGCATCAGCATGAGACCAATAGCACTGGTATTATTTCTGACTGTCAGGTGGGAGAGGCATTTCTGCGCGTTTGCAAATTATGTTGTGTAACTTCAGAATGCCAACTTGTGACATACAAGCATATTGAGCAGAACAAAAACACCAGACTCATGACCCAAAGTCCCTTAAACCATCATACAAATAAGAGCAAAACAACAAAGGGATACTCAAATCAAACGTGTCCTTACTAATTTTTAATGAGGAAAAATGATATTAACTGTGCAATCCTAAACAGAGTTATGCCCCCCCCAATCCATGGATTTTGAAGGGTGTAAATCTGTTTTGGACTGCAATGTAAGAAAATTCAATATGTGGCAACACAGCAGCATTAACAATTGTGAAGTCCCTTGTACAATCACAGTGGTGCTGTCAGAAGGTAGAACAATGAGATGTTGATTTTAGCTACTTTTAAATATCTATGTCGTCTTCACAACTGAGTAATAAAAAGAGAAATTGGACGGCCTGTTTAATTTGGCCCCAGTTCATTATAAATGTGTATTAATATTTTATTTAGCAAATAAGCTCTATTAGAAGAGAACTTACTGGAATATTGATTGGTAATTGAAATGATATGTGTGCATTGATTTGCACAATCAGTCAATGCTGGAGGTCTATTGATTAACTCTGAGTGAGACACAGTTTATGGTAGTATATTTGTTACCGTTATTTTATCATTTTGTTACACTTTACTACCACAATAAAACATAATGTACTGTAACAAAGAGGTGGGGGTAGATTAAAGCCTTTAAGTACCTCTAGAGCTTACATAAGACAATTGGCTTTTCAGAGGTTAAAAAAAACACAACAAGGTATAGTTTAAAACTTCTCATTCGAGTTGTCAATTGGATTTTCTGGTTAAAAGGGTTATTCATCCCAGTTTGATCTTGTGTTATGAACACCGGAATGCAGGTTTCCCTTATATTGGATTTTAGTGTTGTAGTGAAGACTTTTGGGTGCTTATGGGATACAATAGCAACAACAAATAGCAATTGCTGTTTCCAAAACAAAATGCAAAAAATACTAGTAGATATGAAAAGTAAAGCAGCAAGGGTGATAATAAAAGCCATAAGTAACTGATGTAGGACTTGTCAGACATGAATGCAAGAACACGGAAAGCATCATAGAAAGTCTTGTGGGCATTGCTAGACCTTTGTTAGAGTACTCCCTTTCTATCCAGAAATCTTGTTTTCCTATACATTGATATAAAAGATAAGTAGTTAAAAAGCAACTACTACTCCTGATAGTCAAGCCCTCTTCAAAGTCCATTCAAATTGCACTTTGATGCAAATTGGTGAGCACCCTCAAATACTTCAAAATACTGTGTTGGATCCAACCAGTATGCCAGCTGGAAGGACAGGGAGGAGAGGGTTTCCTTTGACCACCAAAAAGGCTATGCTGAGGATCATGGGATGTGCATGTATAAAAGCCATGTGAGGTGGGGGCTGGAGTAGAGGGAAATTAGGTGAGACAGGGATGAAATCTGGTTTGATCCAAACTGTTTGATTTTAATCAAGCACCCAAATATTGTATGCATGAGCATGGTCACCCTCTATCAGTCCAGCCCCACCTGATAAAAATCAACTTACAAAACCCTTCCCTCCTGTGCTCTTCCCCTGGTGAGGGTTGTATTGCAGGCGTTGTGGAAAATTGTGTTTTTGTATTTGACTTGCTTTGAGTTGTAAGGTTTTGTGCCTGCAGTTTTAAAATGCATAAAGATTGTGGTATGAAATGATTCAAATTGATGTTGCACACCTCAGAACCACTTTCTAAAGTTACCCATATCTTTTTATTATTGTCCAGACCTTTTAAAAATCTTTCTGGTGTTTAGAGAGAGATAAGTAGGACTCTCCTGTTTCTCCCCTTTTCTGATATGTAAACACTGTATTTTTTTTTCTTAGGGGGATATATTATTAAAATTTTCAAAATATTTTTTAAGAATTAGCTTTAAAAAGAGATTCTTTCATGTTAATGTCATATATTGCAGTCCCAGCACCTAGGGGAGGGGAGAGGGCAGCGACGGCAAAGAATCCCCTTTATGACAACCCTCAATAAACACAGTCACTTTCCACATTTGGAATAAAATGGCCTCAACTTTTATTGGTTACAGCTGTAAGAAGCCTTGACATAGAATGGGACGACCAGATCCTGGCATCAACTGATCTGCCAGCCAGTTAATGTTCCCCAGCCCACCCTAGTCTGCTTGCTGGGGTGGGGGAGAATCCTAGGATGGCAGGATGCAGGATTCCACAAGGCCAATCACCACTAAGTGGTCTCCCCTGCCACTTGAGTGTGAGGGTAACCCATTGGAAGCCCCCAAGTTGGGCGTGCCCCTTGAAAGCCCTACCCCAAGATCCCTTAAGGGGATCCTCACACGCAGGCTGGTTTTCCTAAAATGAATCTGGCCCCATGCTGATACCGCCCCAAAGTTGTGACAAATAAATGGATCAGAAAACCTCTTGTACAGGAACCTAACCCATGTGTCCCCATAATGGTACCCTCACCCTAGTGGGACAACCCACAACCCCCTGCATGCCTTCTTCCCCTAAAGCATTAACACTCAGGGAGGGATGTGTACTGCAAATGATCCCACATGGCAAGGTGAGCTGGCCAGGCAGCGTGGTGCATTTTTCTCCCCCAGTGACCCCTCCCCTTCCCCCTGGGCCAGTTCAGGCCCCCACATAAGTTGTCCTGGGAGGGGGCGGGCCAGAGATTTTTGTGCCATTACAGCCACCCCCCAGCTGCCTGTACAACCTGTCCAGTTGTCTCTCCCCACCCATGCAGGACCACAAACGGGGTCCGTAGGTGACTTGGGCCCCCAGCGTCTACATTGGGTTATAAATATCGTGGATACTGTAGTTCAATTCAATAAGTTCTGAAGATGTGCTAATAAGGTGAGTGCTGCGCAGGTACAAAAGTAGATAATTCATGTGTAATGTATCTGATTTTAAATGATGCATGACCTGCCCATGATGAGCATGTGGTGTACATGATCCAAGCAAGTTAATAAATTTCAAGCATGTGCCAACAGTGGCTACCCAACCAGTCACCCTACTGAATCTGCCAACTGGACAAATTCAAAACTTCTCAAAACAGTGCTGCTTTTAAATTGCAAACAAATCATTGTGAAAAAAGTCAAGTTTGATTTTCAAAGGATTTCTTTATAAAAGTCAAATCATTCCTACTGCAAACATTTTTTTTTTCTGCCAACTGGACAAATTCAAAACTTCTCAAAACAGTGCTGCTTTTAAATTGCAAACAAATCATTGTGAAAAAAGTCAAGTTTGATTTTCAAAGGATTTCTTTATAAAAGTCAAATCATTCCTACTGCAAACATTTTTTTTAAAAAAATATATATTGAGGAGCTTTTTTTGTGTGTGTGAGACATTGATATTTTCCCCAGATCCAGAGCCTTGGGGTTCAAATACTTCGAAAATATGGTTAAATCATGTGATTTTAGTGTAGTGGTAAAGTCAAGGACAACGCATGGTCCACTGGGGTCAAAACAGACTTCCCAGCATGTTTTATGATAAGAATGTGACCCCTGAGTCATGCTCACCTTTTGTCAAACTCCTGGAAAAAGCACCAGAAACAGAGGTCCTTTGGTGTATGAAATATGCCAAGACTTCTACAGAGAATTCAAAACAGATATGGAGGCAGCCCAAATTCTTCCATTTTTCAGCAGGCGATCTGCCACTCATTGTATTCAGTGGGCAGCAGTGAAGATGAAATTGACTGCAGTACTTCCATTATACTCTGTTTTCAGAGTTTTACATAGGAAATAATTCTGCATATTCTGATTTTGGCTGGTTCAGTTTGAGCTGCCCATCAAAATTGCTAGTTGTTCATTAAAAAAACAACAACCCGTTTTTGCTTACTAGCACAATGCATCACAAGGTTGGTAGTTTTAATTTACATGAAAAAATTTTGCTCCAGGTCATGGGATGTGTAGTCTTAAAGCTACATAAACATTTTGCAACAGGGTGCGTATGATTTTTGTTATGAAACTTCATGAGATTGGTGCAAAAGCGTTACAATATCATGAGAAAGTCACTATCATGATAACAGAGTGGTAACAAATGTCAAAATGGAAGTAGATGGCAGTAGCCCCCCCCCAACCCCACCAATGATGTAGTAAAAGGTAAGTCCATTATAACATTGTGGCTAGAGTCATTTGGGGTGAACAGCCTGCTTCTACTGTAAGGAATGAGTGTAGCTCTGCTTAAAAAGTATGCTACCCATGTGTATGGATGTGGTGAATAACAGTGCTGTCCTAAGCAGTGTTACACCATTCTATAATTGACTTTAAGAGATTTAGAAGGATGTAAGCCTTTTTAGGATTTTGTCTTATCTCTCCCTTATTATAATTGAATAGCAACGTTCTATATTGAACGTTCTAAATTTGGCCCCTTTAGTGTTTGGCCGGAAGAACTGCCACTCAGAAGACACTGGCTGGGTTGACTGGCTGCTTTGTGCAGTCCCGCTCAGCGTTCCAAGGTCATTTGCATGTGGAAGCTGATTGGACTTCACTCCATTCCACACCTCAAATCCCCCCCCCCCACGCAAGGCAGTTGGAATTTTCAGTTGCATAACATACCTCATAGGGGAGAGGATAATGATGTCAGCTGCCCTTTCCCTAGGCAGAGGCTGGGGGGGGGGTGTAAA
>NW_015167064.1:456167-464827 GCF_001447785.1 Gekko japonicus
CAAACCAATCAGTCCCACATAGGGAACCATTGTTGCTAATCTCCAGGTGAGGGCTGGAGAGCACTCAGAATTACAACTGCTCTGCAGAAGGGAGGGCAGAAGTCAGCTGAAGTCAAAGGGGCAGATAATGGTAGGTTGATGGTTAGCTGGGAAGGAGATGGGGTTGCCAACTCCACCGTCCAAACCAGCCATTTTGTCCTGGGTAACAATTGCTGCCAATCTCCAGGTGAGGGCTACAGATCACTCACAATTACAACTGCTCTTCAGGTAGCAGAGATCAGTTCCTCTGGAGAAAACAGTGGACTCTGTCATTATACCCTGCTGAGGTCACCACAGCAAATTGACACTGTTTGCCCAAAGCCAGAGCACTCCCCCAGAGCCTCTTTCTAGATCTCGTTGTATTGCTTTCACAACGGGCTTTACTGCTAGTCCCAATATAAATGCTGTACACAGGGATCATTTCGTAGAAAAAGAGGTGCAGGAGCTCATTAGCATAACTCATTAGCATAACTCATTAGCATAACTTATTTACATATGCCACACCCACTGAAGGAAGTGTGTCAGAAGGCAACACCCACCACTCAGGCTCCACTGGACTGTTCTGGATTGCTAGCTATTGGGGGGGGGGCATGCAGATCTCTCCTTGCAGAGGAGGGAGAGCTTGTACCTGAATAAAACTTGGTCTTAAAGGTGCCACTGGACTGTTTTGGACCAGGGGGCTTGGGGGGTTCTGCAACTTACCTGACTGCTTCTTGCTCTGACTGAGGGCTGCTGGGAGCAGGGGGTGGGGTTTGTTGCATGTGTCTGCCCCCTGGGCTTTTTACTGCCGGAGCTCCGCTCCTGAGCACTCCGGCAGGAAATGACCCCTGGCTGTACAGATGCATCACTTTCACTGATATTTATTTAAATGTATTTATTTAAAATATTTGTATGCCCATCTTTCTCCTGAGCATCTCAGGACCCTGATGAAAGTAGATGCCTTGAACATAGATAGGAAAAGAGATCTAGTAGGGAGAATTACATGAAAACGTGACTTTTTACTTGACTAGAAGTTGGGGAAGAAAGCCTGTGTTGTATCTCTTCATTGCTACAAGCAAGTAAATAACTCTGCAGAAGAGTTCAGAACTAATTGGGATTTAGAATAATTATAGAAGATGATAAGCCAGCCACCAGAGAAATGCAATATTCAAGATGTGTGGTAACAAACACACTGATTAACATAAGTCAGGGCAGCAAAGATCAGAGCTTAAAAATACCATGTAAAATTTATGAGCCTGTGGAACTTAAATTGCATTGCAGCTACAGAAAGGCATCCTCTTCATGAGGAAATTCACAAAGCCCCTTTGCAACTCCTGTTAGGTCTTTGCAAATGAAATATTTGCACACAATTCTCTACATAAGAATGACTGGTTTTGAAGTAGATGGCAAAAAAAGATGTCACATGAGCCAAGCAAAACAATACACACAGATGCACAGAAAGCATCAAGTAGATCATCTCAACTGGCATGCCTGTGTACAGCAATCACTTCCCCCCAATCATTGCACAAACTCTGTATTTCGAAAAGGTTCTCAATTTTGCCTGAGCTGTTTTGTTATTATTCACTGCACATGTGCTAGACAGGCAAGACAAAATCTTGTTGCAGTGATAGAGTCCAGCTTTTCTTCCACTCCTCAACAACAGGCAGCTCATTTGCCCTCAAGAACAGACGAGACAGGGACTTTCCCCCAATAGTAAAGAGTATAGTAAACACACACATAGAGAAGTGAATGCTAATGAAGGACTGAAGAATCTCTCTGTGAGAGATTTACTAATTCAGGATCTGAGATATCTTGGACGTCCTCTTGAACTGTAGTCAAAATCATCTGATATGTATGAATTAACCCAGTCGTGTCTGACGTGTAGCAGTGTTGTGTAGTTGTTGGAGTGTTAGACTAGGAACTGTCCCATGGAAGCTTGACTTTGGGCTTGTCACGTCTTCTCAGCCCAATCTACCTCACAGAGCTGTTGTAAAATAAAGGAGATGAAAAGGAGAAGACACTCCGGGCCGTGTTGGGGAGAAAGACAGACCATTTAAATAATATGAATATTTTAAAACCTTCCTTTGCCATACCAACTTGGCTGAGCACGTGGATGGTGGAAACATTTCCTCACTCTCAGTTGAATCTGCAAGGGAGAACTGGTTGTCTATAGAACTAGGAGGATTTATCCTACCGGCCAGCAAGTTGGGTGGGACAATCCTTCCTGTGTGGGTCACACTCTCTAAGAATTTCATCACAATTCTTGGAGAGACCCCCCCCCCAAAAAAAAAGTACAGGTGGAAATGTGTTCCCCTTTGAAACATATTACAATGTCATATGAATACAATACTGAGTCCAATCATGGTGGGCTGTGAGTTACCTTGGTCTAAACCCACTGATTTCAGGGAACTTAGAACGAAATAACTCTGCATAGGACTACACTGACAATAACATCAAAAGGACATTTTAAACAAACAAATGAGCTGAAGCCCCCCTCCCCAATTCTCTGCATGTCACTAGAAGATCCATGTGATAAGCCTAGGCCCATAGCCAGGATTTTTTAAGTCAGGGGGCATTTAAATTTCTTAAGGGACACTAGCTAATCGAATTAAAGGAATACCCGGCTCCTTACCTGCACCTGCTGCTGCTTGGGGGCCCTGGGATGGATGGGAAGTCTTGGGGCCTTGCCAGTAAGTCAGAGGGCCTAGCCCTGAGATGCCCCACTGTAGCTATGGGCCTGGATAAGCCAACTGCAGATGTTACATTTTCACCATGGAAGAATTTTGAAAGGCTGCTATATTACTACCTAGGGATTTTCTAACAAGTTAAGCAGCTTTTGAGGCTAACAAGAAGATTCTTTGTTATAGAAATGTTTCAGAATGTTCTTTCTTCCACATTCCACTACAACTTTGCCTTACTTTTTGTGGGTTTTTTGTGTGTGTTTTTTTAGGCCCCCCGAAGAGGATTTTTAATTGCTTTTCTAAAAACTACAAAGAAAATAGGAAAGGGAATCTAATATCTACGGGAGAAAGGAAAGTTAACCACTAAAAACCCAAGTAGTGAAGATCTTTACATAAGCTTATAAAATGATTAATTTAATCTATTAATAATACAATGAGCTTGAATGTTTAAATCTAGCCAATATTCCCCCAAACCCAATATCAGTTACTGTTTAAGGCAATCACAAAAGCATCAAACTTAAAAGTAGCTTCTTAAAGGTGGAATTAAGAGTTCCTCAGCATCTCATTTCTTAGCATTTCTTTCCCTCAAATCATAATCTCTTTTGGGGGCCGCAGCCCCGACCTCTGAATCAGAGTCCTCCTCAGTACTCAAAGAAGAATTTTCACCGCTTTCTTTATCCTGGTCATCATCTTTGTCGTCTTCTCCGGACCTTCCCAGTTGCTGCCTCAATAACTCATTTGCTTTCTTAACAGTCAATTCTTTCTTTCTTTTTCATTTATTCTGAAGAGTAGGCCTTCAGGAACCAACCATTTGTACTGTATGTTGTTTGTTTGTAAAAACAATGCCACGTCTTTGAATTTCTTCCTTTTATTTCTAATTTCAAATGGAATGTCTTTTAGTATCTGTATGGTGTTACCGTTGATTTTCAGGGCTATTCCTGATGTTGTTTTCAAGATTTGGTCCCTCACATGTCTTTTTGAGAATCTAACCACTATTTCTCCAGGTAGATTATTTTTCTTAATATATTCCGAATATTATCTGTAGACCACATCCATTTCGCTTTGAAGATATTCCGTTTTCAAATCTGCCACTGGTGCAAGTAGATCACCCAATACTTGTTTTAGATTCTCTCCTTTTGTCTCAGGAACCCCTTGGAATCTCAGGATAAAGCTTGCTTTTTCCATTTGTAGTTGCAAAAGTTGAGATTAATCAGTAATTCTTTTCTTTTCCAACTCCTGTACACGCTTTTTCACCTTTTTAGATTTGGCATTAACTTCCTTCCATGTTTCTGCTGTTTGCTCTGTTAAGTTCTTAGTTTCATTCAGTTCCAGTTGTTGTGCAGCAAAGTTCTGGTTCAAAGTAGTCAGTTGCTGATTGATGTTTGTCATCTCGTCTAGCAGAGAGCGCAATGATTCAGCTAATAACTGTGAAAGCTCATTCGTCGCTTCCGATCTCGGCCTTCTACTTCCCGAACGAGGCTTAAGCTGCAATGGTTTCTCTTTCTCGCCTCTCCACCCCGCTATTTTTGAGGATAGTTTACTTTTTGAAAAAAAGTCTGTTTTCCACCAAAACACTTTGCTGCGCTCCTGTGTGCTTCTTAAATCAGTTCTATGGCTTTTACGTCCGGAGCCCTCTTTTTAAAATGATCTGCTTGGATATTGCATCTGGGAGTTCCCTCCCCCGCTTGCTTAAATCAGAGGGGCTTTCTAGCTGAAACTCGGTGTTTTGCTTTCACCATGACTCACAGTTTATCGTTGGTCCTAGGACCCGCCTCAGGTACATGTAAAACACCCGATCTTCACGTGTTTGTCCTGGTCAGTGACTCTAGAGCCATACAGTCGCACAGCAGTAGGACCTTCAGGGCAGAGGGAAGCCTCCATTCCCCGGCATCAAGCTGGAAAAGAGGCAATCCCTCAAAAGCCCCATGGCTAGGAGCCCAAACACAAGGGCTCCAGGGGGGTAGTGGACAATCACACCCCCCATGCAAGAAGAGTTCCCTCTGCACCTGAAATGTCATTGCATAGACTTCTAAAAATGCTAGTCTTCTATTAGTACCAGCCCTGGGGTGCCCCTTTTGTCTTCTGGATGAAACCGTGGGTAGACTGTCTTGGGGGGATCACAGCTTCTTCTCAGAAAGTGGCTCAGTGAAAGGGAAGCCTTGTCTATTTCTGTTTGAAATGTGTTACTCTCCCCACCAGCAGCACATACATACCATTTTGAACAGTAATAAGAGTCTGAAACTAACACAGGGAGGTTACTTGACTAATATTATCTTTTTTCTCTGAAGACAGAATTAGTAGTCAAACTCCTGCTCGAGCTCAGGCCAGACACTCCCCCATTGCTTAATCTTAATGTTCCAAACCTAGCCTCTCTCTAGATACCCTAGTCTGTTTCATATGGGCCACTTGCTTGTGAAAAACTGTGTATATGCATTGCCATTTTTCAGTGTTGTGTGCATACATGTCCCTTGAAGGACCATAAATATTTTCCTTTGGGCTTATGGATAATTTGCAATACCCTTCTCAGTGTTTCAAAAATCTTCGTTTAGATAAGCATAAGCTAGAACCAAATTGTCCTTCATTTTTTTTGTGTGTGGGGGAGCTAGCTGGGCGTTACAATACAGATTCATTTATTTAAAGTAGTTCTACCTTGCCTCATCTCCTTGGACTCAAGGTGGTGAAAAATGCAGCAAGGAAGTTGCAAGGACATAAATAATTGTTCAGTTAACAAAACTGAACCTGATTAAAACACACCAATTACCAGTTTCAAAGAATTCAGATTTAATACACTCAATAATTAAAACATATGGGATCAGCAAACTCACAGCCAAATCTGCTGGAACAATTCACCCCTACTAATGATGCCTGAGCACCCGCCTATTTGGTTCTCCTCCTGTCTACTGGTTGCAAACAGGGGATCTGGTTTTTTGACAATCGGTTCAGCTGCCCATTATACAGTTTGTGGCTGTTTAGCAGGGGGCTTCACTGGATACCTTTCTAACCATGCAGTGCAGTACAACTGACTTTTTCACATGCACATACACAGCCTGATGGATATCTGTTATTTCTCCTTGGTGTGCACCTGAGGTAATCGTCACAAAAGACAAATCAATCACAAATCACATTGATTTTATTTTGTTGCCAAGTCACAACCAAATTATGGTGACCCTGTCGGGTTGTCAAGGCAAGAGATGTTCAGAGGTGGTTTGCCATTATCTGCCATTGTATAGCAACCCTGGACCTCTTTGGTGGTCTCCCATCCAAATACTAACCAGAGCCAACTCTGCTTAGCTTCTGAGATCTGACAAGATCAGGCTATCCTAGAATATCCAGGTCAGGGCAAAATATAAATTAGTCACAAATAAATGCTGTGTTTAAAATCCTGCTCTTTGGTGTTTGTCTAAGTAGTCCATGGTGATGCTAATGGCTGCCAATAGGTTTGAATCAGCAGCGTCTTTTTGCATGTGTAGTTTTGCAAAAACCCAGTGCAAACCTGTTCATAGCTGTTCAGCATGAATCAAAAAGGCTGGGTTATTGGCTCCCATTTGACCAGTACCTTTGAACATGGTGAATTCTACTGTTGACTGTTTTCATGTTGAAATTCCCAGCATCCCTCTCAGTGGGTCTCTGGAATAAAGCTGCCTCTCATGCCTTCCTAAGTGTACCAAGTGACTGCTCTCTCCTCACTGAGGTACTCAGCATGGCTCAATACTACACAAGTGAAGGGATGAACTGTCTATCAGTACTGAACTTTAAAAAGTCCAGTGGCACCTTTAAGACCAACAAAGTATAATCCTGGGTACTCTGTTGGTCTTAAAGGTGCCACTGGACTCAAACTTTGTTCTGTTGCTTCAGACAAACATGGCTACCCATCTGGGTTCTGAACTTAATTATATACTTTGTCTATAAACAATTGGAAGTCAGGTAGAATGGAATGGCAACCAGGCACAGCCAGCCAATCAGCGGAAGAGTTGACAGAAGAGAACAGGGGAGATTGGTATACCCCTAGTGCCTTTTAGAATTGAAGACACAAATAAATCGGATGTTGTTCATCGCCATCTAGCTTTTAGATTCTAAACTCTCAGGGCAGATTAATTCAATCTTGTAAAGTGGCAGCTACACAGCTGTCACTTTAGGAAACAGTAAAAAAAAAGGATCAATACAAAATAGCAAGAGTAATCTCAGCAGTGAAAGGACAGCTATAATTCAATGGTCAGTACCTCAACCAACTTTAACAGAATGTCAATCCTGCCCCCCCCTCCAATTGTAGGAAAAGTAATAAACAAAAGAAGGGAGAAATGTGTGAAAATGGGGAACAGAAGGAGCAGAAGGAAGACAATATGGTTCCACATGGCAACAGTTCCAAGATTTTCGAATGTCTATCTTGTACTATATCCCATTATGTTAAATGACATTCTGTTTATTTTGGCTCATTCTTTCATCTGGCGCTGAAGTGTAGCATTCTCTCACATACAAGGCGCAAGTGCAAGAATGGAGCTGGCCCAGAGGGAATTGGGTCCGCCACAGGTAAGTCATCATCCAGCCTCCTATGGCCTAGTGTTCACTGCTAGGTAATTCATGGAAGGGAAAAGTAAAACCCCAGCGACACTGTGCAGCAAGAGGAAAATGCAGTGTAGAAGTCAAGTGGGACTTGAATAGATTTATTTACAGAACTTTACAGGCTGCACACATCCCAATATTCATCGTTATTGGCTTCCTGAACAGAATCTTCTCTAGGCAGCTACCTGTTTTCGATCCCTCGGTATGCAAGATACCCCCACCAGATATTCATTCTTGTACTTTAACTTGCCCCACACTCTTCTGTTCTTTAAGTGCTTTACAATATTCAGTAATTCCTACCTTTTCTAGTAGTTTGCAGGTACCTGAAATACGTATGCCTGTTTTATGTATCATACTCTGGTTACTGCCTTGTGTTTTATTTATTTATTAAAATATGTGTACCCAGTCTTTCCTCTTGGCTGCAGGTACTACTATGTAAATGTATCATCACTACAAATAGCAATGGCATGCCTTCACAACATGCGCTCTTCTAAGTGACCATAAGCACTTCCACCAGAACACCAATGAAAGTGCATTTTAAACTATTACGCGGTGGAACTTTACCTGGACTGTATTACTTCAGATGGCAGGTGTGGGCTAGAATGGTGTAGTGGTTAAGAGTGGCAGACTCTAATCTGGAGAACTGGGTTTGATTCCCCACTCCTCCACATGAAGCCTGCTGGGCCAGTCACATTTCTCTCAGAACTCTCTCAGTCCCACCTGCCTCACAAGGTGTCTGTTGTGGGGAGAAGAGAAGGTGATTGTAAGCTACTTTGAGATTCCTTAGCATAGAGAAAAGTGGGGTATAAAAACCAACTCTTCTCCATATTTGAATGTCCTCTCCTATGTATACATGGACAAAGATGCATAGGAAAGAAACACCTAAGGATTTTAGGGGACAAACTACTTGCAACTCTTCTTCACAATTCTTTCACCACCACCACTTCTGGCTCAGCTCACCCCTCCTCACATCTGAGCTGACCACACATCCCACTGTTACCACCAGTTCTGGGTCGCTGTACCCAGGGCTTTTTTTGTAGAAAAAGCCCAGCAGGAACACATTAGCATAATAGGCCACACCCAACAGCTGAAACTCATTAGCCTATCAGGCCACACCCTGACACCACAGATCATTAGCATATTAGGCCACAGCCCTGTGTTGCCAAAAGTGTGGTCATTCAGCCACACCCACCTTTTGCTTCTTATTCTGTTTACCTTGTTTGTTGCCAAAACGGTCCAGGGCCTTTTTTGTAGCAGGGACTCCTTTGCATGTTAGGCCACACACGCCTACTGTAGCCAATCCTAATGAGTTTCTGCTGTGGGGTGTGGCCTATTATGCTAATGAGTTCCTGCTGGGTGTGACCGACTCAGGAGCCAGCCGGAACTCCGTTCCTGTGCATT
>NW_015167064.1:464885-472392 GCF_001447785.1 Gekko japonicus
ATTCCTGCCCCAAAATAGCCCTGGCTGTACCAATTTTCAAGGGTTTTTACCTCCCCCTTTTTAAAAAGTAAGATTCTCCTAAAGACCCAGGGGATCCCTAAAGGGCTGGCCCCACTGGACAAATTTGGTTCCAGGTATAGTAGGAGGGCAGTCCTCAGCTATTAGGTAGGTAAGTAGGTAGGTAGGTACATAGGTAGATAGATTGATAGAAACAGAAACAATCTGTGCATGTGTGTAGTTAGACATTTTGGCTGTTACTTTCTTCATGAACCATTGCCATCTATATCCCTGCACACATACAAATGTTAACCTAACTTTCTCTTTGCCATGCTGTTTTTCAAGGAGATATTTTTGTGGGGGTTATTGGAGGGGGGATAGGTGAGTATTCTATTTGATTCCACTGAATGCATAAATTGGCCCTAAATTCCTTACCATCACATTCACATGCATGGCCGGCTCGCCCGCTAGGCGAGCTAGGGGCTCGCCTAGAGCGCGCCGGCTCTCAGGGGCGCCAAACTGCGCCCCGCCACCGCCCTAACCGGGGCCCACTCCTCTCTCGCGCTCTCTCTCTGCCGTGACTCAAGGGAGGGAAGCAGGGCAGGGAGGGAGGGAGGAAGGCGGCGAGGAGGCAGAGGGCGCCAAGGTACTACAGCCCCGCCGGCTGCCGGCTGCCTGCCCCGCCCTGAGAAGGGGCTTCAAAAGAGGCTGCCAATTATGCCGGCCGAGGGAGAGAGAAATTGCGGAGGGGGCGGCGTTCGCGGCCTGTGGTGAGTGACGCTCCTCCCCTAGAGCTGTTTCTTATTAGTATGTAGATTATGGACCTCTCTCTATAAAGCATTCTGCATATCCATACAGAATTCCCTTCTGCACTGACAGCATTCTGTCCCTGAAGGAAATCTGCATCCCACAAGTGGGGCAATTCATCTTCCAGTCATTGTTCTATTTCCTCTTCTAACAACTTCAAAAATCAGGGGAGGAGGGAAATATCTTTTAAAAATTGCCAATGTAACTTTTGATTGTTATGATTTATTTTTAATTATCCTTTTCTCTTTTTGTCTTAATTGGACAGAGGCAGTCTAAACTTGTTCTGTGAAATTAAGAGCAGTTACATGCATAGAAAATTGAGACCTATTTTAAATCTCATTTTGACTGACTCATAGTTCAGTTTGTAGCATGAAAATTAGAGCAAGAAAATATTTTAAAAGCTAATGAGCTTTTGTTTAAAAAGAGAAAGATCCATGCTGAAATGGTGGGCTTGGAATTTTTTTTAACATTTACGGAAAGCTGCATATCGATTTTCTAAAATTATTATTTGCATATCAGACAGAATACTCCAAGAACAAAGACCTGTTATACTTAGCATTCTTTCATGCTACTTGAGGGTGCAAATACTGTGTTACCAAAGCTTCTTAAAAATCAATTCAGGACTATTTATTTCCAAGGCAACTAAACAAATATTTTCCAAATAACTCATACATTCTACTCGCATGGTGGCTAATTCCATACTTGTTAATTTCATACCTCTTGCAAATACAATTGGCACTCCATGACTGTAACAATACACATTCCAATAGCTTATGTAACAAAAATGCTACACTGTACAGTCCCTTTCTAAGCACCCTGCACAATGCCCATTAGTGCTAATAGGAGCTTGGGAGACAACATTGGCGGCTCTCATAAAAGGTCACATGCCGTTCTGAATCAATGTGCAAAACAATATTAAATTAGCAAACTGGTTTGAGAATAATAATTTGAAATAAACCCAAGAGCAAATATTGGGAGTTAGCATGGTTTTTTTAATTATTACACCGGAGGCTAATATATGAGATGGCTTTACAACCATATTTGTTTGGAGTGGGAGGTGGAGATGAGCTTTATCTTCTTGAAATGGAAGGAAATCATAAATGTGAAATATGTTCATAGCTTATATATTTTGCTTTAAGTTTGGATTTTTTGAGGGGAGGGGGGGTCTACTTCAGAAGAAAAAGAAGAGAAGAATAGCCAAGAAGAAGAATTATGTTATTCTTTTCCTTCTACTGCCATCCCTTCCCGCTTCTTTGTCCAATCCAGCTGTGGTGATCCACATGCAAAGGAACATGTATCCCTTGTAGCTGTGTGCCTAAATTAGATGCACATGTGTGCTGTCTATCTACACTGCATAAGTTAGTTTCAATGGAAAGCACATCCCACAATGGAAAGCACATCCCACAGAAATTAGTGGTGCCATAGACCATATAGACGAACATTTGGTTGCATATCTAATTTCCTTCACAGTCTTCAAAGGTTGAAGGATATAATACTCAGAACATATACTTCCTTAGAAGCCTGTTCTCTGAGGCCAATTTCTTCCCACCACAGCTGTTCAAAATGAAGGGGGCATTTTCAGAAGGAGCAGAATGCAAAATCCAGTGGGGATAACTTTGTTGTGAGAGTCCACACCTCAAAATACACTGTCTCTAAGATGAGTTCTCTCCCTACCTTGACATGCATTAGTTTATACTATGCAATTTAAGGGAATGTTTCAAGGAAGAAATTCTAGCACATTAGCTGCATTAATCAAGTGCAAAGAAGCTAAAGAGAATTAGAATTTATTTATTAGAAATATGTTCAAGCCTGTCTTTCTTCCATCAAAGACAGGACCCAACACAGGCAGCAATATAGCTTACTCTGCCACAAAGCTCACCTTTGAAAGAAATAGTCTTGAGAAACGTGGTCTCTTAGCCTAAAGGCTCCCTCACAGGGGTGATATGAAGATAAAATGTGGGTGGAGAATAAAGTACACTGTTCTGAGTCTCTTGGAGGAAGGGTGAAATAAATAATAAACACATTGTCAAGTTTTCATGCTACTCAGGTAACATGTGGAGGGATAATGTCACCTATCCCCATGTACATCTCTGTCCACTGGGGATCTGTACAGGGGTAGGGACACTAGCTGTTTATAACCAAAGAGTCTGAGGCATTCCACAGTCTTCCTATGGTACGTTCTTTGAGTTCCCTTGAACTTTTGCCATGCAATATTAATATTTGTTTAGGGATGGAAATCAGATTTTTTTCCCCTAAGACTGGACGGGAAACAATAAATGTTTATTTTCCCATTCAGGTTGACTTTGAGGCTTCTAGTGGCATGCAGACAGGGGTATATTTCATTCCTAGCTATTTTCATTTCTCGAAATAGCTGAGGAGACAAAACTTTCAGTAACTGGACAAGCACACTCAAAGCCAGGCAAAGATGATTAGAGCACTTGTTCATTTTAAATATTGGGCTGTTTGAAACCATGTTTGTTCCCAACTTACAGCCTGGTTGCCAAAGTCCTACGCTGGCATGCAGTCTGCAGAATGGCTTCCCTTGTTCATGATGTGTGATTTTCCATCCAGTCAGCTGAAATATGAACTTGAACAATGGACTGCTGGCTTGTCTCCAGGTCTAAATAAAGCTGTGTGAGAGTTCTGTGAAATGTGCCAAGTGGTCAGAAGGGTTCTTAAAAAAAAAAAAAACAAACCACTGTGATCTTTTTTTTTTTTTTACTAGCCATTTTAGGTCAACTGTCACGTGAGGATTTGACAGTTTAAATAGTATTATTGGTAACAGATTTGCGTTATGTATTTGTTGGTACATCTTCTTCATAGGAATGGACAATTTCCCTTAGTTCCATTACTTCATTGGTTATGGATCATTCCTACATTTCTTTCCACCAGGTCAGGTCAGGAGTAGAGTTACTAAATCACGGTGGGGCCTGGAGGTCTTTCAGAATTACAGTGGATCTCCAGTCCAGAGTCCAAGACAAAATGGCAGTTTCAGAAAGCATCAGAATGCATCACAAGTGTCACGATCCTGCTCCCTGCCAGACGCCGGGGGACCGGTCGCCGTTGTGAGGATTCACTAAATCAGGAAACCAACACCTCAGACCGAGCGCATTGGGTGTTTCAGCACACTCCAAACTTCGCTCTGAGCAGCATAACGCCCTTCTCTCTGGGTTTCGTTCTCTCTGCTCTCCATCCTCCTCGGTGTTCTCAGTTTCCGTCTTTTATTGTCATTTACAATCAACTGTTTCCACCTTCCCTTCTTCCCAGGTGCTATCTATTCTCTAAGCTCCTCATCTGTTTCTCTAATACATGTGTTTTCTCTAATCTCATGGTCTGTCCCTATCCCTTTAACTCCTGAAGCCTCGGGATGCGGTGTAGCGGTCCCGATCTGATCTATAACCCCGGCGTGAACATCGAGATGGAACGGTAGGGGTCCTCTGTCTTTCCCTCGAGCCCGCCCTCTCTTGCCTTGTTGGGGATTCCGACCAGCATCGCCCCGCTCCCCACATACTCCCCCCAAACCTCGTTCTGTGTTGTAGGGTGTCGTAGAACAAACCCACTGAATTCTCTACCTTCCCTTCTCTGCCAGCACCTTCCCAAGAATTTTCTGAGCTAGAGTTAGCATCCCAAGTCAGGAGGTTGCAGTGGTGAAGGGGGTGAAATTGGTCTTTCTGCTTCATCCGTTGGTGCAGTGGGATTGGAAAGGAACTGCTGGGGGGAGGGGAATGCAGGAAAGATTGTAACTCTTCAGTCTGTAAATCATAGGATCAAACTCAAAATATCTTGACATCCACTTACTTGGCTGCTGTGCCACGGGATAATATATTGTGCTGCTACTGTATTAGAGGACTGAGTGGTTCTGAAAAGTTCTTCATCTAAATAACTGAGGAGAAAGAACGAGGGCATAGCTTTCTTTTAATATTTAAATGTAGGTTGGGAATCTTACTGTCCTATTTGCCAGCAAAGTCCTGTATATTCTTATTCAAATATAACTTGCTACATTTCTAAATTAGACTGTACCTTTCCCAAAGGAGGTGCTGGTCTTATAAGGAGAGAAACGTGTGTGTGTGTGTGTGTGTGAAGTACTATCTAGCTGCTTCTGACTTATGGTGACCCTAATGACTTGATGCCCTCTGAAACATCCTATCATTATAGCCTTGCTCTGGTCTTGCAAACTGATGGCCGTGGCTTCCTTGATTGAGTTAATCCATCTCATGTTGGGTCTTCCCTTTTTCCTGCTGCCTTCAACTTTCCCTAGCATTTTTGCCTTTTCCAGTGACTCTTGTCTTTTCTGGGGAGGGAGAAATCCCCCAAATCTGGACCAGTTGACTGAATACAATTGACAGGGGGAGGGAGAAGATTCATATCACTTTTTAATGTGCTACAAGTTTCGTTGAAATGATTTCCCCCAGCTCTTTTTGGGTGTAGAATCAGTTCCATTACAAAAAATATTATCAGAGCAATGTGAAGTACCTCCTCAAAGGCCAGCTCCATGCTGTACTTTGAAGGACATATACATATACCATATCATGGACTTGAGTTTGCCAATCAAATGAAATAATCTATAACGAACAGGCAGGTAGCCTCTGTACGTTTGTGCAGCATCACTCTCGATGAATATAACAGCAAAGGTTCTAAATACGGCACGAGGTCTATCATTGCTCCTCCATGCTTCCCATAAGCTGCAAGACTATAGAAACAGTTCACATGTCCAAGGAAACTCCTGAAGGACAGTATTAATGTAAATCATGACAACTGATTTATACATTGTTTAAGTAATTATAGACATGCAGTTTCCCATCGTCTCTAAAATGGTAATGACAGCCAGTCAAAGCCAACTGATCCTTTTAACATTCTGCATTGAGGGATATAAATTTTCTGATGTAATATACTAATGGCAAATGCAGATCATCTCATTCCCGGTGTGACTCTGTAGTTATTGCTGGGAAACTGTAGCCCACAGCTCAACAGAGTGTATAGCAATAAACCTGTTACCCTGTAGCATTTGAGGCTCGAAGTACAGTTGCCTTGCAAGTCCTGATGCCGTCTAATGGCCAAGGAATGAAGGCTGGCCTACCTGTTATGGTAGCCAGGATGATTCTGTGGCAAAGTCTCCACCTCCCATTCATAACAAGTGAAAAGGCAGAGTTCTTTGGATTAGGGTTGCCAGGTCCCCCCTGGCCACTGGTGGGGAAGGGGGGGGGTTAGGGTTGCCAGATTCAGGCTGGGAAACTCGTGGAGATTTGGGGGTGGAGCCTGGGGAGGACAGGGACCTCAGTGGGGTACAATGTCATGTAGTCCACCCTCCAAAGCATCCATTTTCTACAGGGGAACTGATCTCTGTCATCTGGAGATGAACTGTAATTCTGGTGAATCCCCAGGCCCCACATGGAGGGTAGCATCTCTACTTTGGATTTGGTGTGATTCAGTTCTAAATATGATGCATAAGGTTGAAACATTTTAGGGTTGCCAGACCCAGGTTGGGGATGGAGCCTGAGGAGGACAGAGACCGCAGTGGGGTACAATGCCATAAAGTCCACCCTTCAAAGCATCCATTTTCTCCATTCTGTAGTCTGGCAATGAGCTGTAATTCTGGGGGATCCTCAGGTCCCACCTGGAGTCTGACATCCTTAATTATAGATCAATACTATTCCCATTCTTCTAACACAATGATTATTCCAGGTAGAGCATCCAGACAAGAGTCATCTGGACTAACTCTGGTCCAGGTGCTTTGTTCAGCTCTTGATATATAGTTGTAGGAATCATGTTGAGGGAATGGTAGACAAAAGAATTAGGAAAATCCAGGGCAAAATTTAAAAGTCAGTCTTCGATCAAACAATCACCTGTTTTGGTTTTGAAGTGGTACAGTCCTAGCAGGCATTTTTCTGAATATATAAAGCAGCCCACTTGCTAAGAGAAATTGGTGTAGTAGTTAAGTGAACATAAGAACATAAGAGATGCCAATGTTGGATCAGGCCAAAGGCCCATCCAGTCCAACACTCTGTATCACACAGTGGCCAGAAATACCAGTGCCATCAGGAGGTCCACCAGTGGGGCCAGGACATTAGAAGCCCTCCCACTGTTGACCCCCCAAGCACCAAGATGACAGAACATAACTTGCCCCAGAGTCCCTATCTATACCTTGTGGCTAATAGCCACTGATGGACCTCTGCTCCATATGCTTATCTAATTCCCTTTTGAAGCCGTCCATGCTTGTAGCACCCACCACTTCCTGTGGCAGTGAATTCCAAGTGTTAATCACTCTTTGGGTGAAGAAGTACTTCCTTTTATCCGTTCTAACCCGACCGCTCAGCAATTTCATGGAGTGCCCACGAGTTCTTGTATTGTGAGAAAGGGAGAAAAGTACCTCTTTCTCTACCTGCTCTTTCCCATGCATAATCTTATAAACCTCAATCATGTCACCCCTCAGTCGCAATGCATGGCTAGGAATAAATACAGTGAAGCAACATGTTGAATACCGGCAAACAGATTGATGACTTACTGAACCAGTCCTCGAAAAATCGTCCCTGCTTGTGATCAGTGAACAGAGCATGAGCCAAACTGGCAGGTGTTCATATGTCCCTAGCCAGGAGTAAGCTACGATGTCCATGTTTGTACAGAATGCAGAACCGTATTTAAGACTAACTGTGGTTAACAAAACAAAGTATGAATCCAGTGGCACCTTTAAGACCAACAAAGTTTA
>NW_015167064.1:472690-477305 GCF_001447785.1 Gekko japonicus
GGGTGGGGGAGTGAGAGAGCAACAGAAAATACACTGACGGGCTGTTCTCTCCCCCCCCCCTCCTGCAGAGGCAGATGAGGAAGCCCCATTCAACCCAGTGAGTGATACTCCTGCAGGGCCCTCTCTGGAACTGGTTTTTGAGCAAGGGAAACCTTTACATTTACTTACAGTTTGTATATTTAAAATTATTTAGAATTTATCATCCTATGTCTGACTTCATTTGAGTGATTTTTCTATGAGATTTTTAAAATATTTTTTTCTATTTTTTTGTTTTTCTTTTTGAGGCCCCAGCAGATTGCGAGGCCCTAAACTGTAGTTTATTTAGCTTATGCGTAAATCCGGCACTGCGTCACAGGGCTGAACCCCTCCAGGACGTCCTGCCACAAGGAGCGGCTTTGCCCCGGCTTTCCTCCGCCACGCCCTCGAATGCAACTCCCAATGGGGCTCCTGGGGGGGGAGGAATGCAGCAGACGGAGAGGAGGGAGAAGAGAAAGCATTTCTCCACACAGCTCCTTCCCCGTCCACAGCCCTTCCTTCCTCCACAGCTGCCCCCGCCCCAGAGCCCTTCCCCTTCTCCTACCCCCCCCAAGTCCTCGCTCTGCCTCTCCGGCAGGAGGCTCGCCGGGCTGAACCCTCCAGGGCTGCGGTGAGTGAAGGGGAAAGGCGAGGAGAAGCCGCTTCACCCCGGCTGCCCTCCACCGCTCCATGGGGCTACTCGGGAGGAGGGACCCGGCAGGCGGCCGGGGGGGAAGGGTAGAAAGCGTCATTTGCGCAGCATCAGGTGTGTCCTCCTGGGACTCCCTTTTTGCATCGCTGCAGCCTGCGTGGCAGATCCGGTCAGATGGGCCAAGCACCTGTGTGGAAAGGACGGGGGGCACCAACGAGCCTGCACCCACCCCAGAGCACGGCCAGATCCAGTCCCGCTGCCACCCTGCAGAGCCCCCTGCAGGCGGAGGTGTCGGGCGTGGCACTCCCTTCCCGGGGACGAGGACCTGCGGGTGGCCGGCGAGGCCCCTTCCCCAGCGGTGGGGCAGAGCCTCCGAGGCGGGCGCAGCCGCATGGCGGGACTCAGAGTGAGGGCGGGTGTGTGTGTCCTGATGCAGGGCCTGATCCACGGCCTTGCACGTTTCCTCATCGTCTCTGGAACCCCTGGAGCCTGCTTGGAGGAGGGGGGGAGCAGAGGATCGGGGAGGGCCCCGCAAAACCCGCAGGGGGGGGAGGCCCCAAGGGCCCCATGCAGGCTACGGGCCTGCTCCACAGCATGAGATCGGGATCAGTTTTAGTATGTTCAATTGTTTAGAAGCCTACCTAGCTTTCATCACTATTTTCTTATCATAGACATTCTCCTCCAGAATAACATCCCTAAGAGTATTTTATGTAGAATGGAATTCACAGTGGCATTAAGTTTCCCATGCATAATCTTATAAACCTCGATCATGTCACCCCTCAGTCGTCTTTTCTCCAAGCTAAAGAGCCCTAAGCGCTTTAACCTTTCCTCATAGGGAAAGTGTTCCAACCCTTTTATCTTTTGAGTTGCCCTTTTCTGCACTTTTTCCAAAGCTATAATATCCTTTTTAAGGTGTGGTGACCAGAATTGCACACAGTATTCCAAATGAGGTCTCACCATTGATTTATATAGGGGCATTATTATATTGGCTGATCTGTTTTCAATACCCTTCCTAATAATCCCCAGCATAGCATTGGCCTTCTTTATTGCAGTCACACACTGTCTCGACATTTTCAGTGAGTTATCCACTACAACTCCAAGATCTCTCTCTTGATCAGTCTCTGCCAGTTCAGACCCCATCAATGTGTATTTATATTTAGGATTTTTGGCTCCAATGTGCATCACCTTGCACTTGGCCACATTGAACCTCATTTGCCATGTTGACGCCCACTCGCCCATCTTTGACAGATCCCTTTGGAGTGCCTCACATTCCTCACTGGTTTTCACCACCCTCAACAACTTTGTATCACCCGCAAATTTAGCCACGTCACTGCTTACTCCCAACTCCAAATCATTAATGAACAAGTTAAAAAGCAGTGGACCAAGAACTGATCCCTGCGGTACCCCACTGCTTACCCCCTCCACTGAGAAAACTGCCCGTGGACTCTAATCTGGGAGAACTGGGTTTGATTCCCCACTCCTCCACTCGCACTTGCTGGATGACCATGGGCAAGCCATAGTTCTGCCAGAGCTGTTCTTGAAAAGGAGACATTTCTATTATTTATTTATTTGTAATTTTTAAGTTCAATTTATAACCCGCCCTCCCCGCAAAGCGAGCTCAGGGCGGCTCACAATCGGGCATACGCCAGCATATAAAACATAATTAAAACCATTTGAAACATTTTGCAACATCACAAAAGTTCAGATATAAAGTGCTCCAGGTGTTCCAATTTATCTTCTGTAAAGATGACGGATTTCTGCTGCTCTGTCACTCAGTGTCTTCTGTTTCCCGTAGTGACGGCGTTCTTTCTACCAGGGCCAGATAGTGATGGTACAGTAGTGGCGGCTCCTACTCAAAAGCCTGGCGGAAGAGCTCCGTCTTGCAGGCCCTGTGGAACTGCATTAGGTCCCGCAGGGCCCTGATCTCCTCCGGGAGCTTGTTCCACCAGGTAGGAGTTGCCACCAAAAAAGCCCTGGCCCTGGTAGTGGCCAGCCTAGCCTCCTTCGGGCCTGGCATTGCCAGGAGATGTTTCGCACCCGACCATAGTGCCCGTGGGGGAACATATGGGGAGAGGCGGTCCCTTAGGTATGCTGGACCCTGGCCATATAAGGCTTTAAAGGTAAGAACCAGCACTTTGAAGCGAATCCGGTACGCTATCAGCAGCCAGTGCAGCACTTTCAGCACAGGCTGGATGTGGTCCCTACTAGGAAGACTAATCAACAGCCTGGCCACAGCATTCTGCACTAGCTGCAGCTTCCGGATTTGCGACAAAGGCAGCCCCATGTAGAGAGCGTTGCAGTAGTCTAGTCTCGAGGTGACCGTCGCCTGGATCACTGTGGCTAGGTCACTGCGGTCGAGGAAGGGAGCCAACTGCCGCACCAGCCGAAGATGGTAAAAAGTTGATTTAGCAGTGGCTGCCACCTGGGCCTCCGTAGTTAGTGAGGAGTCCAGGAGCATCCTCCTCCTCCTCCTCCTCCTCTTCTTTGTATCAGATTTCTGAAACTGATTAGTTTCTATCAGAACTTGGTGGCTGCCTTTTCCTCATATGGTTTAGTCAAAGACTTTGACCTATTACATCTTGTGCCCCTCCTGCTGGCACCCACCCCCAACACACACATACAGGCATCGACACAGTTCCCATAGCTGTTGCAGGATCCTTGGTTTCCACTTATGTAAACACTATAATTTGCTAGTTATCAATGGAGATTGCTAGTTGTCCATGGAAACTGGATGCTCTGTTGTCAAGGGCCTATGACAAAGTACGGAGACCTATGACAAAGTGATGATGGTTTGAAAATTAGCAGCTGAAAAGATTTCAAAACAGGGTGCATCTGAACAGTGGTGGCCGACCCTTTAAGTGAAATACCCCCTTAACAAATAGGGGAGGTCTCTTCACCAGGGATGTTGAAACCTCATCGCATAGGACCCATTTAGCATCTGTGAAATAGGTAAGCTGCACAAGGAGACTGAAATATCAGCCATGGTTGAACATCACTTTGATATTTTCAGAAATGGAAAAAGTTACGTATTAATGAAGTAGAAAGCCACACGACAAACAGAAGATGTAGCAGTGCAAGTAAGAAGGTTCAGACTTCATTATCTGAACCCAGCGAAGAGCATAAAACGAACCCTAAAAAGGTAAAGGTAAAGGTTCCCTTGCTCGAAAGCCAGTCGAGTCCGACACTAGGGTTGCGGTGCTCATCTCCGTTTCAAAGCTGAAGAGCCAGCGCTGTCTGAAGACGTTTCCGTGGTCATGTGGCCGGCATGACTAAACACCGAGGTGCACGGAATGCTGTTACCTTCCCACCGAAGTGGTACCTCTTTATCTACTTGCAATTTCTTGCTTTCGAACTGCTAGGTTGGCAGGAGCTGGAACTAGAGACGGGAGCTCACTCCGTCATGCGGCAACTTGGGTCTCGAACTGCTGAACTACTGACCTTCCACAGCCTGCAGTTCAGCGTCTATCTAGTCCAGCATGCTTTTACACACAATGGTGAACCAGTTGCCTTGGAGGTTCAGTGGACTGTACATAGAGAGATCAAGGTTGTCCTCTGATGTTGCCTCCTAGCACAGGTATTCAGAGGTTCATTGCTTCTAAATGTGGAGATTTCCTTGAATCTGGAACCTCAGCCCAGCTGTGTATTTCCTTTATGTGGGCTTTGTTATTTGAAAACCACTTCGAAGAAAGACCCGCTTACATACCCCAGAAGCTAAACCCAGTGTACAATTTGCTTTCCTCTCAATTCTTCTGCCCTGTCCAGCTAATCAGTACCCTCCTTTGAAATCCAGCATGACCTTGTTCATTTCTTCTCTTAAGGGAACATTTCGGTGCAGCGATAATTTTGCAAAACATGAAAAAGGAAGCAAATAAAAAGGGGAAGAAATTGGTAGGCCACTGAGTTCAAATGCATAAGGAGAATTTTCCCCCTAGGCGCTTAAAGGGAATT
>NW_015167064.1:477335-525266 GCF_001447785.1 Gekko japonicus
CACTCTTTCAAAGTAGGGTGTATTATTTGACACAAAACATTGGTTATTTTCCAGAAATTTGGTGTCAACTATTTAGTTCACATCCTCACCATAATACGGCATTGTTTGTATTTTGACTGCTGTTTTGACTTAAACAGAATCATTCCCTATTTAATGGCCAACAAATGTTGAATTTGGAGATAGAATTACATACATTGGAGAAACACACAGCATACAAATAAATACAGTGTGCTGCTGTTTAAGTACTGCTGGAGCAATCTGTTGCCAATTCTTGGAAACATTAAATCCTGCTACTTACTCTACTAAATAATAACATAGGCAAGAAATACAAGGGGGAAGAGGAGGGTGCTGTAGCAATTGGAATCAATAGAAATCAAGCATCTAGTCACCAATTTGTGCTGGAAAGTTGCCAGAGTATATTTTAGTTCCCCCCCCCTAAACTACTGTTAAAATTGGCAGATTTTTTTAAAAGAAAGACTAAAACTACATATTAGAATGAATCCCAGCTGGGCAGCTTTATAGACTTGGTTTCCGCCTTAAAAATCAACCAAGTGATGCTTCTTAGACTATGGCCTTGTTATATTTATCAATAGACTGATCATTTGGAATGCTTGTGTATTTGGTAAAAAACATAACACAGAAGTCAAAAAAGCCTCACAAACTGCCTCTTGGACCCCAGAGGTCAGGAATACATGCACCATCCCAGACTGCTTCCTTGCTATTTGTGAGCATGATAGTCATAAACCAGGATTTTCCATACAAATGTTGCTGTTTCTGTTTGGTCATAGAGGCATGAGATCTGCTATCTCTAATGGCCTTGTACCTTAGCTTGTTCTGATTCTGCCTTCAGCTGTTGGAATTTACCCCTGACATCAAGGCTTTAGAATGTCTAGTTCCAAGTACCAGCATGTTGTACAGGTTAAAGAGTCAGAGAAAGCCTGGATTCAAATCCCCATTCTGCTAACTTGCTCGATAACCTTGGTCAAGTCTCTGTTTCTCAGCCTACCCTACCTTATTGTGTTGTTTTGAAAATAGGGGAAGGGAAGAGAAGATACGCTTCTTGGAGAAAAACTGGCACAAAAATCCAGTCCATGAAAATAATGTCCTCATTCCAGCACGGGACCATGTTTCATGCTCCATGTCCAGCTTCATGCCATGGATATTTACAGAACTCTCCAACTTTCATCAAAATCTACTTGTGAACATCATTGCCTACTACAGCCAGCCTGTAAACATTATGAGGGAAAGTAGTCACAGGTTCTTCCATTTCTTCTGGGATTAGATGTTTATGAGCCTGGGGAGAAATCCTAAGTAGGTCTACTCATAAGTAATAAGGAACTTACTCCTAGGGAAGTGCCTTTAGGATAACAGCTTAATATCCTAAGCATGGAATCGTCAGCTGTTCAGATGACCCAAGGAAGTGGTAAGAGATCCACTTAGAATTGTTTGGTGTAATGGGCAGAGCATCAAATCTCCACTTGACCATGGCCAGTCCCCCCCCCCCTTTTCTCTCTTTCAACCTGAACTCTCTTAGAGTTGTTGTGAGGATAACAATGGGAACAAGAGAATAGTGCATGTCATTATCAGCTCCTTGGAGGAAAAGCGAGGTTACGATGTAATAAATAAACAGATAAAATTTCTGTCTGGCTTCACTGTTACTCTTTACCTGCATTAGCAACATGAATGCAAACCTTCTTATAGGGCTGTTGTTAAAACTTTTAACATTATGAGATTCATCAAACTGAGTAACACCGCTAATCCTGAAGAGTCTCTTACCCCAATGAATGATTTATAACAAAAGAGTAGTCTGCTTTATTAAAAGGTTCTCATGCTCTAGAGGCTGTCATGCTCAAACAGATAAGTGGTGCCACTCTTGTAGTGGAAGAATTATGGCTTTCAGAGGTCCAAAAAAAATTATTATAAATGTCAATCTTCTTTATTCCCCTGGTTTGGCATGGCTAACAAACTGAGCATTGCTTTAACCATTTTTAAAGAAATCGATCAGCTGACAACCTCACAGCCCAATCCCATTCATGTTTACTCAGCTCAATGGAACTCACTCCCAGGTAAGTGTGCATAAGGTAGCAGCCTCACTTTATTACTCTTTTTCATTATACATTAGAGGTTATTATTTACAAGACTGTAAAGAACGGATGTTCTGAGTCAGTCCATGTGAATCTGACTTCTACTGAGCCAGATCAATGGTTTATCTGATTTGTAGGGTATTTATAAAATGCATAAATACTTTTTTGGATGGTGGCATGCTAAAAAATTATGACTGAAGTGGTATAATCCACTCAGGCATACCAGGATTCTTCTACTGTGTTCTGCTTCAGAGTATAGTCCAGGTCTCATTTATGTGTAATCAAAGAATGTTCTATGTTTGTCCATTTTGGGGAATGTGTACAGTGAGTTTACATGCCGAGAACTTTCCCCAACAGTGAAGAGACTAGGATAGCAAACTTGGCTTACATTCATACAACACTGGATAATTGCACAATCACTGTGCTACAGCAATCATTCACAACCAGATATTCTTATCCACACAGGAATATCCAGTTGTGAATAATTGCTATACTACCATGATAGCACATTGTGCTAGAGCCACCGAGCTAGTGATAGGTAGGTGCTGTCACATATGAACACATGAAGCTGCCTTATACTGATTCAGACCATTGGTCCATCAAAGCATTGTCTACTTAGACTGACAGGGGCTTGAACAGAGGTCTTCCATATCACCTACACTGTGGTCCTTTAACTGGAGATGCCAGGGATTGAACCTGGGATCTTCTGCATGCCAAGAGGATGGTCTACCACTGAGCCTCATTATCAATTGTATGATTAGTGGCATGGAATATTTCATGGAGTTATGGTGGGTAAATAGTATAGGCTTGGATTCCTTGGTAAGTCTCAGTTAATTGGAAAAGTAGTCTTGGTGCCCACCTCCTGCTGCAGTAAAATTGATGTCCCAAATGCTGCTCCCGTGGGACAGGGCACCCCCAGAAGCAGGATGAATACTGGAGGTCTGCAGCAGGTGAGAAAAATTGGTGCAAGCCAACCTCCTCCATTTGTGAGGAATTTCCTCTCTTGGAATCTTTGGAGATTTTATGGTAAAACCATAGAGTTTTTGGTGTCTCCTAGAGAGGACTGACATCACTTCCAGGTTTTCCCTGTCTCTGATAGTTGCATTGATAGCTGCCCTCGATGTCATCACCCCGCCCCCCAATAATTCTGCTGGTTTCAAGGCTAGGCCTGGTAACCCTACCTCAAAGTGAAATACAAAGAATAATGTCATTTTAAAACCCAATGCACATGTCATCAACCCCAACAGCCATTTTTAAATTGTATTTTTCTCCCATCACTGCTCTGAACCGTGGAAGGAAAGGGGAGCTGGGCAACTCTACTTTGAGAAGTTTTCAGTTAAAAAGCGATTCAAAAATTTCTTAAATAGCTAAATAAATGGACATTGATTTAAACAATTTAAAGTCATTTTATGACTTTCTGGCTTTTCCAGATCACTTCTGAAGACATTTCCTAGTGGAGAATAGAACACAGGTATGTATCTACATACAGCTTTTCTACCACAGATGAAGGAACCAATTCAACTATTTACACATGTTAGGTGCAGTTTATGTGCAAATGCAGAGAAATAGGGATGGGGGTGGGAACCACTGGTGTATTCTTCAAGTCTTTGGCTACCTCACTGACAATGCCAGTGAAAGAATTGTTTGCTTCTCATTACAGTCTGTTATACCCTTGACCAAATTATGGTACACTTCTATCTGGGATGGTCATCTTCTTCCACCGAGCACACAACTTCAGAAGGATGCACATGGAGTGTCAAGTGAAATATGTTTTTGAGATTATGTCTTCCAGTCACATCTTTCTCCTTTCCCCCAGAGAATTAAGCTACAGGGCAGAAAGAGAAATATACAGGCCTCAAAGCCGAGCCTTTCAAAGCTTTTAAAGGCGAAGGTGCAGGGAAAGCACCTTTGGAGCAAAAAGACTGTCATGGGGCTGTTTTGACATGAAGACCTGAGAGAAAAGAAATACATACTGTGGGGAGAGATATGCATATAAACTTGTATTCCAGTGTTATTTTTTCTTAGTGTGCTGTTTTTTGTTTCCCTTCCACATACACAACTGCAACAATTAAGCAAAACAATCAAATAGAAAACTCCAAATGTATATACACTCTGAAAATGACAGAGCCTTTCAATTTAGGGGAAATTGCCCTCATCCGAAAGGGTCTACATATAACATATCTCTGAAGTGAAACCATTGGTTTAGGGATCCTCAGTCCTATGTCTTATTTCTAAATTTTGTGCCCAGGACTCTGCATGCGTGGGTCACAGAAGCTTTCAGAGCCTTCATTTCAAGTAGAATATGTGATTGCCAGTAAATCATATAAAAATAATTTTGATGATGTTATCTCTCTCTCTCTAATCCTGCCAAAATAGATATGTGTTCTATCAGTCCATATATAGAAGCCAGCATGGTAATTAATGAGTAAATATCATATGGCAGTGTGTATAGAATAGTCAGGAGATCCTAAGATTGTCTGGCAGCCAGAAGTTCTAGCTCTTTTAGCATTATGCACCACTAGGTGGCAAGCTAGATTTATTTTTAAGTCAAGAGATGTTTCAGAGGTGGTTTGCCATTGCCTGCCTCTGTGTTTAGAATCTGGTATTCCCTGGAGGTCGCCCTTCCAAATACTAGCTAAGGCCGACCCTGCTTAGCTTCCGAGATCTGACGAGATCAGCTAGCCTGGACTAACCAGGTCAGAGCTATCCAGGTCAGGATGCAGGACTAAAATCAAGGAGACGTAGGTTCAAATCCTCACCTAGTCATAAAGCTTGCTGGATGACTTGGGGCCAGTCACCTTTTGTCTTAGCTTAGCCTTTTCCTCTAACTTACCTCTCACGGTGGTTGTGAGGATAAAATGGAGGAGAGTGGGGACTAATATACTGCCCCAAGCTCCTTGGAGGAAAGTGTGTGATCAGACATTGATCACTAGATAGACATATACTTTGGGAACTTCCGAAACAATAAAAGATCTGAATGGAAACTCATTTCTAGCTGCAGGAGTTGAACCTTGCCAGAACTTAGGTGCAGTGCCTGAAAGCTTGTGTTGCATACAATCCATTCTTTAAGGTTGTCTGTTCAATTGGAGGTCATTTGATAGACACAGACATAAAGAAAGTGTGTATTGATGAGGGGATGAGCAGTAGCTGGGAAGAGATCCAACTGTACTCATATCATCATTATGAATGATGTATATTTGCACTTCCAATCAGCACTCTGCTGTACGCAAGGCACAGCTGAAGTGCAAATCCGGAAACTCAGCAGTCTTGATCTCTTCCAGGATGTCAGAGGAGAGAGAGGCCTTAATAACTGCAAGTCCCACATTCATATGCATTGTGTCCCATTTGTTGTGAAAGTCTGTTTATTCATAAACAGAAGCAGAAGTCACTGCTGACTGTACAGCAGTCTATATAGTGCTGCTATATAAAGTACTTGAGCAGAGTGCATATCTGCTCGATGATTGTGTGTGCGCGCGTGCTTTTCCCTCCAGCTGCCAACAGCCTAAATTATTCAGCAAGACCCAATCGTGCCAAGTTTTTAGTCAGCAATGTAGATCTTGCCAAAGAGCTAATAATGTTGGGGGGAGGGGGGAGATGTAATGTTTGTGACAATTAACAGAGCTTGCAGCCTGCAAGGAGAGTTGGACTCATTTGTAAAGGAAAATTTAAATGATCTACTTCATAATAAATGGTCCCATGCAACACATTGCTAATCAACCAAAGCAGCTTCCTTCACCCCCTCCCTTCCTATCAGATAAACCAAACAGGCTGCATGCGCCAATGTTCTTGGCCACCGTTTGCTAGTGCTATAAATGTTCATGTGGTTATCTTTCAGCATCCATAATCTGCTTAGATTAAAATGAATAATTAGTACTAAAGTGGATGAACAGAGCCAGTTTTCTTATCTGGTCCATTAATAAATAAGTCTATTTTCACAGCTAAATACAAAAGGTAGGTTCCTGTGTTCCTAAGAGCCTCTTTAGGTAGACCTCATTGCAGTGACCTCATCGCAATTAGCACTGCAGATGCTCTTGGGGTGCAGGTAGTAATGTGCTCACAGTGGTTTGCTCCCTATTTCTACACATCTTTTGCTACTTGGTTGTGTGTGGAGAAAAGAACCAGTCACAAAAATACCTGCAAATCATTTCAAGGGAACATTGGGAGCAATTCTAAACAGGACTAAAGGTAAAGGTTTCCCTTGCTCGAAAGCCAGTCGAATCCGACTCTAGGGTTGCGGTGCTCATCTCCGTTTCAAAGCCGAAGAGCCAGCGCTGTCTGAAGACGTTTCCGTGGTCATGTGGCCAGCATGACTAAACACCAAGGTGCACGGAACGCTGTTACCTTCCCACCGAAGTGGTACCTATTTATCTACTTGCAATTTCTTGCTTTCGAACTGCTAGGTTGGCAGGAGCTGGAACTAGAGACAGGAGCTCACTCCGTCTTGCGGCACCCGGGTCTCGAATTGCTGAACTACTGACCTTCCACAGCCTGCAGTTCAGCGTCTTAACCACTTGAGCCACCGCAGGACTACTCGGATATTAATTCCCATTTTATTCAGTGAATTCACTCCCATGAAAGTCTTTTTAGGACTGCAGGCATTATTTCCAGCTATTTTTTTGTGTGCATGCAGGAACCACACTCCTTATTAATAAACTTTGGTTGCGGTCACACGTGCCAGATAAACCGGGGGGGAGGGGGAGGCAAGGCTATTCCCTCCAAAGGAATTTGACCCGCAGTTGCGTGATCACACAGTCCTATCTTGGAAGCCAAGCAGGGTTAATACTAGTTAGTACTTGGATGGAAGGCTGTGCAGGGTTGTTGTGCAGGGGCAGGCAATGGCAACCTACCTCTGTTGGTCTCTTGCCTTGAAATCCTGTGGGGTTGCCATAAGTCAGCTGCAACTTGGATGCACTTTCTACCACCAACATTGTTTGGATGCTCTTTTACAAAAGATGTCATAACTTCAGTGCACAGTGTTCCAGAGAATGTACATGATCACATGTGACAGAAAGCATATAAAACCCACATTCACAGGAGGCTCTGTCTGTAAAAAAAAAAAAAAAAACAGTGGTAGTGTGAGAACTAAACATGACAAAACATTAAGGATATTATTAATGAGCACAGAACTAAGCAACTGAGTGAGGTGCTCTGCCTCAGTGATGCAGTATCTGTTTGGCAAACCAAAGATCCCCATTTCAGTCCCTGGCATCTCTTATTAAAGGTGTTGGGAAACATCTCTCTCTGTCTGAGATCCTGCAGAGCCACAGCTAGATTAGACAACAGTACAAAGCCAGATAAACTAATGGTCTGATAATACCCATTGCTTCAAATTACTAAGTATCCTGAACATTGTAACTCCGATTTCTCTGTCCTTATATAGACTTTATGTAGGGTAAATTATGAAACCTTTGAATTACATGTATGATCTAGCCAAAATTGAGTATACATCAGTCTTATTTATTTCAAAGTGATTTCTTTGACTGACCCAGGGATTCAAATGTGCTTTACTTGATGTGCTTTACTCAATGCCCAGTACTAATGGTTTTACAAAACGTCCACAAAAGGAGACATTTTAACAGTAGCTCAGCAAAACCTTCACATTTTCCTCATAGTATCTCAATGGACCTAGTTGGTGTTTTTAGAAACAACTAAGTACCACCACAGAGACATTCAATAACAATTCCCTGTGACAAACAGAGAAGATGGGAAGCGGTCAATTTTTTTGTGGTATATTACTACAAGCACAGCCATGAATTTGGTAATCATGCTTTTGCTTTACACAAATTGTAAAATATTTATAAACTCAATGTGATTTGGGTCAAGGCATTAAGTTAAGTAAAAGTTGTTTTATTCAATATGCGATGATGGTATCCATATTAAAAACCAAGGGGAAAAGTGTTCAAATAAGAAAATATGCTTAAAACAAATGCATCTGTTCAATGCTCATAAATGTTTTAAGGAATGCAGACAAACACATCTTGAATTCCTTAGTTACTACACACAACTGAAAAACTAATACTATTTACTTAATCCAGAGGGAGATGAAACTACAAATTTAGTTTTTAATCACCACCAGAAAATATTTTTCCCTCAGAAATTACCATATTGTTTGTTGTCAGCCAAGATACAATAGGATTATAGCTCTTCTCTTGGTAAATGAATAATCAACAATAATACAGAAAATAAATATTGCCTCTGAGTGTGAAAGAAATTGTAAAATTTCCATGTCAATATTTTTCTATAAAACAGGCAGACACAACAATGCACAAGTGAAATCTGAATTTAACCAGATTCATTCAATAATATTTTTTCCAATTCCATCCTGTTTGCATTATACATATGATATTTGATGATCAATCCAACATATTCATATAATATCCAGGGCCAATTTCACACATACCATGGAGTTCTTTTCAGACATTACACTTACATATACAGGTAACCTCCCAACTGCTGTAGATCTTTCCAATATGTGCATTTGCCATGTTGCCTAAATGGGGAGAATTCACATATTTTGTATGCATGTACAGTTTCACTATGTATGAATGAACCACTAGATTTTTAAGCATTCTGGTTTGGGCATAGCATGTAAAATAGCTCATTCCCCTGTTTAGACAGCAGACAACCATGCATATCAAGAGCATTGTGAGTAGTATATGCTCCCAATATGCATGGATATGGAGGACTGATAAGCTTAAACAAACAAACAAATAATGCCTGGCTTTCAGTATGGTGGATGTAACATCTGAAAAGGGCTGTAATTTTCCTTGACCATTCCTGGGAAATTAGAGAACTGTAATGTGTAAACAGAACTGTCTATGCTATTCTGGTGGTGATTCTCATGTTTGTGGTGGTATATTTTCAGCCACTGCTCATTGGCTCCCTTGTCCTTCAAGAAGAAGAAGAAGAGATTGGATTCATACCCTGCCCTTCACTACCCAAAGGAGTCTCAGAGCGGCTTACAATCTCCTTTCCCTTCCCCTCCCCTCCCCACAACAGATACCCTGTGAGGTAGGTGGGACTGAGAGAGCTCTTTAGAGAACTGCTCGTGAAAGAACAACTCTAAAACAACTTGTGAGTAAACCAAGGTCACACCAGCAGCTGCATGTGGAGAAGTGGGGAATCAAACTTGATTCTCCCTGATTAGTGTCTGCGCTCCTAACCACTACACCAATCAACAGATTAATAACAGCTGGTCTTAGTGGAGATTCTCTATGTATCACACTCCCTCTCTTCCTCTCTCCCTCCCTCTGTCTGTGTTAACATAGGGTTCTCAGGATGTTTCCCATCCAGGAAAAGGACTGGTTCAAATCTCAGAAGGGCTTAACCCTAATAAAGAAATCAGGCAGGGTTCACTTGGAGAGTATGGCTGTGGCTGGGCCTTCTTGAATTGAGAAGGTGCACTGAGGTATTCAACAATGACGTTCTTTGGAAATATGCTTTGGGTACATGGACATGGAAGTATACCTATTGAACTTTCTTAAGCATTTATGTTTTTCCACTGATATTAATTTTGGTTATTTGAACTCTACAGAGCTGTGTTTGGGGTTTGACTGCCAAATTGGCCAACTACCGGCTGGTGTCCAATCTGCCCTATTTGGGCAAACTCATCGAGAGGGCAGTGGTGATACAGCTACAGGGCTTCCTGGAGGATGCTTCAGTCCTAGATCTTTTCCAGTCTGGTTTTCGCCCGGGTCATGGGACAGAGACGGTGCCGGTCACCCTGACTGACGACCTTCGAAGGCATCTGGGTTGAGGCAATGTGGCTGCTCAATCTGACGGCCGCATTTGATACGGTTGACCACCAGTTGCTGACCCACCACCTCGCCAACGTGGGGATTCAGGGGCTTGCCCTTCAATGGCTTGCCTCTTTTCTTAAAAGTCAGGGACAAAGGGTGACGATTGGGGACCAGCAGTCCCGGAGGCACCCTCTCGATTGTGGGGTGCCTCAGGGGGCAGTGCTGTCCCTGATGCTGTTCAACATCTACATGCGTCCCCTTGCCCAGATTGCCCAGAGGTATGGGATTGGGTGTCATCAATATGTGGATGACACCCAGCTCTATCTTATGCTGGGCAGCTGGTCGGACTCATACCCAGATGACCTTCATCGGGCATTGCAAGCTGTGGCTGGATGGCTCAGACTGAGTCGGCTGAAGCTAAACCCAGTGAAGACGTAGGTCCTGGGCCTAGGTAGGGTTGGTTCGGGGTTGGGACTCCCCCTCCCGACCTTCAATGGGGCACCTTTGGTGCCAGTGTTGGGGGTTAGGAGTTTGGGTGTGCTCCTGGACTCCTCTTTAATGATGGAGGCCCAGGTAGCAGCCACTGCTAGATCGGCCTTTTATCATCTTCAGCTGGCTCGGCAGTTGGTTCCCTTCCTTGACGGCAATGACCTGGCCACAGTGATCCATGCAACAGTCACCTTAAGGTTGGACTACTGTAACACTCTCTACTTGGGGCTGCCTTTGTCGCAAATCCGGAAGCTGCAGCTAATGCAGAATGAGGCAGCCAAGCTGTTGATGGGTCTCTCTAGGCGAGACCATATCTGGCCTGTGCAGAAGGCACTGCACTGGCTGCCAATAGTGAACCGGATTCGCTTCAAAGTGCTGGTTCTTACTTTTAAAGCCCTCTGTGGCCAGGGTCCAGCATACCTGAAGGACTGCCTTTCCCCATATGTTCCCCCAAGGGCACTATGGTCGGGGGAACAACATCTTTTGGTTACCCCAGGCCCCAGGGATATCAAACTCATGCTGACCAGGGTCAGGGCCTTTTCGGTGGTGGCTCCTACCTGGTGGAATGAGCTCCTGGAGGAGATCCGGGCCCTGCGGGACCTTGTGCAGTTCCGCAGGGCCTGCAAGACGGAGCTCTTCCACCAGACTTTTGAGTAGGAGCCGCCGCTTCCATTGTACCACCACTGCACCTCTACCGCAAAGTGCGGGCTGCCATCGGGGTGCATGATGGCCTTGGGCCAAAGATCGGAGGGCAGTGTTGTCCTGGAACTTGCTTCGTGGTTCTGGGTCCATCTTCCAGAACCCATCTTGGAACTATGAACTTTCAGAGCACCAGCACTTTATTGTAATTTTGTATTGTTTTATTCTGCTTTTAACTGTTTTATTATGGCTTTGTGCCCTTATTGTTAGCCGCCCTGAGCCCGTTGGGGAAGGTGGGATATAAATCTGAATAATAAATAAATAAATAAATATTTTAAAATATTTTTAATGTTGGCCAAAGCCACCACCACAGTATAAACACCCATTGAACAGCTCAGAATTAAATGATGTTTATATCATACTCTGATTCAGTGAGCTTGTTGGAGTGTAAGAGGATCTCGGCAGGTGATAGAAAAGACCCGAGGGTCTGTAAGAGCAGAGGGACTGTTTTTAACCAGATGAAAAGTTACATTTTGTTAAGGGATTCTTAAACTGAGATCATATTTGTTCATCTGTTTCTCTATTTGCAGTGCAGGTTACGATGCAGCAGCAAGTATCTTGTGAGATCTTCAAGACCTCCCTGGGACTGAGCTTAGATGTCTCCTATGACAGGCCTTTGCTTCTATTCTTACTGTTATTGGGAAGTAGATGCCACTGAAAGTCTTTGAGTTGATTTCCACATGCACAGCCAGTACTGCATTTCTCCATTCAGTATTAAACCTGTAGCAAAAATAGGGCTCTCTGACTGTCACGTATACACTGTGTGATGACTAATGACTTCCTGCAGTTAAATGTTGGAAAGACAGAGGTTATTCTAATTGGTGCTTCCTGTCAGTGGAACTCCCTGTCTCTTACTCATTTTGTCATGGAGGGGAGCCATCTTGAGCTCAGTCATATTTTGAAAAGTCCTGTCATCCTTATTGATTTAAGGCTGAGTTTTGATCCTTGTACAGGCTTACTTTTTACAGCAGTATTTGCTTTCCACCTATATAACATATAGCATTCAATTTCTGATATTATACATTTCAAGTGAGAACTTTCCAAAGCTGAGTGGGATAGCATAAGAATTATGTGCAGCTTTCAGGTTTGGAGGAGCACTGGGATGGGGGGACATGGCTATGTGTGGAAATTTGGGGCAATTTTTATTATTTATTCTATGAATTATACTATTTTACTGCATTGTTTCTTAATTTTGTAATCCCCCTTTATTGTATTGTTTCGTAATATGTATTATAGCATTCCATTGCATTGCTCTCCAATTTTATAATCCTGTTTTATTGAATTGTTTTGGTATGTCTTATCCTGTCCTTTTTGCATAGTTCCCTGATTTTCTACTCCAGTTTTAATGCATTGTTTGTTTATATTATACTATTTTTATTGCATTGCTGTTAATTGTGCAATATGGTTTGAGTCTCAGTGGGAAACGAGGACAATAAAAGAAGTAAGTAAGTAAATAAATAAATAAATGCAAAAAGAACCCTATCACATCATGACAACAGCAGGCTCACTGTTCAGTGTATCTTGGTCTTTCTTCAGAATCGCAATCTAACAGATTCTAAGAATTCAGCTCCTTAATACTTGTTCTGTCCCATATCCTAAGTGGAATGTTGCATAGCTAAATCACATCTTTTTTATTCAACAGACACTCCTCTAACAATGCAAGCAGTATTTTGATAGTTTACATACATTGACCACAAAACAAACTCATTTTAAGTAACATGGTGTATATTTTGCAGAACGAGTCACATTTGTATTCACAATTTGGTTTAGCTCAGGTTCGCAGCTGTTACCACTACACTTGTTGTCTAGTGTGCTTGACTGGACTTGGTTTAACAAAATGTACAGTGATTAAGGATCAGTTTATCATAAGACAGTTTTGCCAAAGTGGATTGACTTTTGAAATGGAAGTTATGTTTTTCTCTATGTGGCCAGCACATTCACGCAGTAGGTTTTCTTTATGTGATGTTCAGGTTGTGTCCTCTTGTTCTCCATCTCATCAATATATGCTTGAGGAAAGGGTACACACAAACTGAGTTTAACTTGGCACACAGGTTATTCAGTTCATATTTTAATGAAATGACACCATGAAATAAAATCTATGTGCGTACGACAGTTCAGTCAGAAAACTGCTTCCGTTTTTGATGAATGACAGTGCAAATGAGAGAAAATGCGGGCAGTTTGCAGAATGCCTGTCTGGCTTGTTAGCCACTGAAATGGCAATATACAGAAATTCTTGATTACAAGGGCCATGGCATCATGCGGTTACTTCTCTTGTAATGTCGTACTTCCGGTGGCATAGGAATTGCTCATATAACCCAAGTGATCTCTGCAATCTGAACTTCAATGTACTACCAATGCAATGTGGAACATGTTATGGTAGTTACCACATGGCATCAGTAAGATTTCTTCTGGAATAGAATGTGGACAGTTTCAGCACATGGTTTTGAAATGTTGGTTGATATTACTGGCTTTTATTGAGAGGAAAGCTTTCATGTGTAGATTAGCATCCCATGAATGGGTTGTTAAACAGTTGTATAAATTGATTCAAGTGGGAAGTAACAAAATTCCATTGACAAGAAAGTATATATATTTTTTACTAGAAAGTATATATATTTTTTTAAAAAATGACTGTCTTCTACTTATTGTGCTGCTTTACCAACATCAATAAATGATTTAGTTCCAGAAGTGAAGCAGATGGAGCTTTCTCTTTTATTTTATTTTAATTTATGTTCTTTATAGTCAGCCTTTCTCACTTTGACTCAAGGTGGATTACACAGAGTGAGCCAATACAATTGACAGGATGGGACATTCAATAAACAATGCAATAAGATTAGGGTTGCAGAACCAACCAGAAATCTAACAACATAACTGAAGCAAAGCATAACTATTAACGTTACACATTAAATAATACAACAATAACATAGTAGGACCCTAGCTTTAGCAAGCGATACACAGTAGTATAGACCACAGTCTGATAATTTATCCAAGCAGCTGTGAATCACTTAGTACGATGCAACTGGATTGCCTGCATATAACAGTTTTGCATTGTTTGTGGAAAGCCAGGAGAGGGGGAGCTTTCCTGATTTCCTCAGGCCATCCATTCCATAAGGTGGGGGCCACAACAGAGAAGGCTCATATAGAAGCAGTTGTTGATTTTGCCCATTTGCAGGTTGGCACCTGCAGAAGACCCTGCTCTGATGAACGAAGCAGTCATGGAAGGGCATATAGGGAGAGGCAGTCTTCCAGATATGAGGGTTCAAGGCCATGGAGGGCTTTGTATGTGAAAGTGATTACCTGAAATTGAGCCTGGTAAGTGATGGGCAGCCAGTGAAATGCCTGCAGGATGGGAATAATATGCATGCTCTATCTAGCTCCCAATAATAACCAGTCCACCGGTCTGCCACATATCCTTCCTCAAACAGCTCAGATGGGCTTACATGGTGCCCCCTTCTTCACTTTACCCTCACCACAATCCTGAGTGATTTATTTAGACTTCCCCTTAGAGCACCTGATAGCATTGTTCTCCCCGCCCCATTTTATCCTCACAACAGCAACCCTGTATTAATTAATTAATATCCTGCCCTCCCCACTGAGGTAGGCTCGGGGCAGCTGACATGGAGTGTATAAAACAATTAAAACAAGAACAGTACAATTATAAACATAATATAATATAAAGTGCTAGTTTGTAATGTAAGTTAGGCTTGTAATGTAATGTAGGTATTATGTATTGGGACTGGAACATTCCAGGAATGTTTCTACCAGAGACTGGCTGAACTTGGAGCTCTAGAACAAAAGCCCACCAGGACTCTGGAGGTGGCCAATGGGGAAGTAATGGTTCTGATAAGGGCCTATCGTTGGGAGTTGTTTGGGAAGTGGATGGAGTTGCATGCTATTTAACAGGACCGTTGCCCTGGCAGTTTGTCTTTTGTCTTTGTTCCTGTTGAATCACTAACAAAGCAGAGCTGATCACTATGCTTGGGGTCAGACCATCCATAGAACCCAGTATCTAACACTGGAGATGAAGATGGGATCCTGTTGCACTGCCCATCTGCACTGTACTGCGCACCAACCTCCAGTGCCACATGCATTGCATCGCAACTAGGATCATGGCTGCCGCTCCAGGATTACTTCCAGAGTTTGAACCCACTCACCCAGAGCAATGGGAGGCCTGGGTGGAATGTCTGAAGTACTTTGTGGAGTTCCAGGAAATCGATGGCACTGCCAAGAAGACGACACTGCTGTTCAGCTCTTGTGGAATCGCCACCCTGGAGCTAGCTCAGAGCCTCTTCACGCTGACCATGTTGCAGCTCGCCACTTTCGATGGTCTCATCACAGCACTCACCAACCATACCCCAGCACACCCGACTGCCTTGCCACCTCAATTTCTTTGAGTGCAATCAGAGGCCCAATGAATCGGCCTCTGACTATGTCACTGCCTTGTGCCAATTGGCTCTTCAATGCATTTTCCAGAACATTGAAGAAGCCTTCCTCGACTGTTTTGTGTTTAGGCTCTGGGACAAGAAGCTCCATTGCAAACTCATTGGCCAAGAGGACACACCCTCCAAAAGGCGATCTGGGAGGCCGCAGCAGTCAAGAAGTCCCGGGAGGCTGGCAACCAGAAGACCAACACCCTGCTACCGCGGTGCACCAGGCCACCATTTCCTCAGCCTCCAATGTGTCTGACAGCGAGGAGGTCCTGCAGATGCACCATCCAGCTCACCGAGACGCTTGCCCAGCTGCCTTGTCGGGTTCATGCCCAGGTCACACCATTGAGACCGTCTCACTGATGCTCTGCACCTGCTCCTGGGACCCCCATGAATGACGCTCCTGCCACTTCAGGGATGCAGTGTGACAGAGTTGCGAGAAAGCTGGCCACATCACATGCACCTGACACTTGAAGGGGACCCGGGGGGATAGGCTACTCACCAGGAGTCTTTGCACCCTGAAGAGCTACACACCACGTCTGGCTGGCCACTGCAGGTACTACATTTGCCCGAAGACACCTCAAAAAGCGAAAAGTGACTGTGTTAATCAAGGGTGCCCCCTGGAGGATGGAGTTGGACATGGGTCTTCCATGTCCATCATTTTGGCAGAGACTCTCAGGAGGCTGTGTCCTGGGGGAGGGCCTTGCTTTAAACCGGTCATCATCGTCCTCAGAGACTTTCAACAGAACATGGTGGCTGTGAAAGGGGTGGGCAAGTTTTGGATGAAGTACTGACAATTCAACAGTTTGTTGGACTTATTAGTAGTAGAAGGCTGGCACACGATTTCTGGCAGGTATGTGATGAGTTTCCATCTGTCTTTGATGGAATGCTTGGCCGTTACACCCCCCCCCCCGTCTCACTCCAGCTCAACCCAGAGGTGCGGCCCATAAGGCTCAAGGCTTGGCGCATCCCTTTTGCACTGAAACTCAAGACTGAGGAGGAGTTAGATCACTTGGTGGCCAAAGAGGTTCTGGAGCTGGTCCCCCACATGCTCTGGGAGACCCTGATAGTCACTCCTATTAAACCCAATGGGATGTCTGCGTTTGCGCAGACTACAAATGCACTATTAACAAGGCACTGCAGGACCATGCCTACCCCGTGCCAGTCATCAGCCATGTCCTGGCCACGCTGGCTGGCATGAAAATCTTTAGGAAATTGGACTTAATCCAGGTCTACTAGCAGTTACCATTAAACGATGCCACTGCCGAGGCGCAAACCATAGTTACACACCGGGGTGCCTTCTGGGTTCAACGGCTACAGTTTGGGGTCAGCGTGGCTCCCGGGATCTTCCAAAACCTAATGGACTCTAGTCTTTTTTTTTCCCTCCCAAATTTTTTATTTTTGGATATAACCACATATTTAACATTACACCTTTTCATTTCTTTTAACATATATCCATTTCTCTTTTCTCCTTCCCCCCCTTCTTGTGGCTTCCCGCAATGCTCCCCCCCTCTTCCTTTTACTATTCCTCCATGAAATTACATTTTCACTATCAGATCTCCAGGTAACATTATGTTCTACTGTTCAGTCACTTTCTTTTACCAATTCTGCTCTTAATAATTATCAAAGCAAAGTAGATTATTTTAAACATCCCAATTAGTTTCCATATATTCTTTAAAGTCTGTCCATTCTACAAAAAATTCTTTGTCTACTTTATTGTTAAGTTTCTTTGTCAGCTTGTCCATTTCAGCCATAAAAAGCATTTTCTGTATCCATTCCCATTTCTCTGGTACTCTGTCCTGTTTCCAAGATTGTGCATATGTTATTCTAGCAGTAGTAATCAGATACCATAACAATGTCTTTTTTGTTTCATTTACTTCCTCCATCTTGAGCACTAAAAGTAATATTTCCGGCTCTTTTTTAAATCGAATGGACTCTAGTCTTAAAGGGATCCTCAGAGTTACACCATTTTTCAATGCTGTTCTGATTGCCGCACCCATGGAAGTGGACTTCGTCTGCGTGCTGTCCTTCAGCATTTCCAGTCTGCCAGAACATAAGAACATAAGAACATAAGAGATGCCAATGTTGGATCAGGCCAAAGGCCCATCCAGTCCAACACTCTGTATCACACAGTGGCCAGAAATACCAGTGCCATCAGGAGGTCCACCAGTGGGGCCAGGACATTAGAAGCCATCCCACTGTTGACCCCCCCAAGCACCAAGATGACAGAGCATCACTTGCCCCAGAGTCCCTATCTATACCTTGTGGCTAATAGCCACTGATGGACCTCTGCTCCATATGCTTATCTAATTCCCTTTTGAAGCCGTCCATGCTTGTAGCCACCACCACTTCCTGTGGCAGTGAATTCCAAGTGTTAATCACTCTTTGGGTGAAGAAGGACGTCCTAATCTTATAAACCTCAATCATGTCACCCCTCAGTCGTCGTTTCTCCAAGCTAAAGAGCCCTAAGCGCTTTAACCTTTCCTCATAGGGAAAGTGTTCCAACCCTTTTATCATTCGAGTTGCTCTTTTCTGCACTTTTTCCAAAGCTATAATATCCTTTTTAAGGTGTGGTGACCAGAATTGCACACAGTATTCCAGATGAGGTCGCACCATTGATTTATATAGCGGCATTATGATATTGGCTGATCTGTTTACAATACCCTTCCTAATAATCCCCAGCATAGCATTGGACTTTTTTATTGCAGTCACACACTGCCTCGACATTTTCAGTGAGTTATCTACTACAACTCCAAGATCTCTCTCTTGATCAGTCTCTGCCAGTTCAGACCCCATCAATGTGTATTTATATTTAGGATTTTTGGCTCCAATGTGCATCACCTTGCACTTGGCCACATTGAACGCCATTTGCCAGGTTGACGCCCACTTGCCTATCCTTGACAGATCCCTTTGGAATGCCTCACAATCCTCCCTGGTTTTCACCACCCTGAACAACTTCGTATCATCCGCAAATGTAGCCACTTCACTGCTTACTCCCAACTCCAAATCATTAATGAACAAGTTAAAAAGCATCAGACTGAGTACTGATTCCTGCGGTATCCCACTGCTTACCCCCCTCCACTGAGAGAACTGCCCATTTATACTCACTCTCTGTTTTCTATTAATTAGCCAGTTTTTGATCCATAAAAGGACTTGTCCTTTTATCCCATGATTTTTGAGCTTACTTAGGAGCCTTTGATGAGGAACTTTATCAAAAGCTTTCTGGAAGTCAAGGTAAACAATATCTATTGGATCCCCCTTGTCCACATGTTTGTTCACCCCCTCAAAGAACATTAACAGGTTAGTGAGACAAGATCTTCCCTTACAGAACCCATGTTGAGTCTGCCTCAATAGGTTTTGTTCATCTATGTGCCTACTAATTTTTACTTTACCAGGTTGAAGGTAAAGTGGGAAAAGTGTCTCCTGGGGGTCCAGCACCTTGACTTCCTCAGTTTTGCAGAAGATGAGAAGGGCATCCACCCAGTGCAAGACAAAGTCAAGGCCATCAGCGATGCCCCCATGCCCAAATCCAAGGCAAAGCTCCAGGTGTTCCTCGGCCTGTTGAATTTTTATCATGCCTTCCTGCCACACAAGGCAGCCATCACGGAGCCCCTCCACTGACTCTTGGATAAAAAAAGTTCATTTTTAGAGCTGTGGGACTGTTTCAGAAGTTCACTCACAATGTTTGTTCCAAACATCCCTTTCCTTTCTAGGAGAAATAATAAGTTCTACAGGTTTGCAGCAGAAGCTGGGTGAGGATGGGGATAACAGGATCATGTCCATGACGTTGCCAGGTAATCTCACCCTTCCCAATCCTGGTTCAGTATTTCTGCTTTTTCAATGTTTAATTAATAAGGAAATGTCTTAATGGCTAAATATTCATGAGGTCCTTCATAAAAACAAAAAAGGCCAGCAACCTGACCCAAGCAGGGGGTGGTGGCAGTGGTGATGACTAATGGTTGAATCAGTATTCCATTTGTTAGTACATATTTCTCTTACTCAAACTGTGACTCTGGGACAAACGTGAGCTCCAACTTATGCTAAGGGATGCTGAGTCCTTGCATCCCTCTGCCCTAAATGGCCTTAATTCTTATGAAAGCTCTCTGACATTAAGCCTTGCTTCCACTTGTTTGGCACTCTTTTCCATGGCAGAAGTGGCCCTTCACTACATGTAGATCTCCGATGCTAGTTTTTGCTCATGCAAAGTTTCAAGCAATGGCTCTTGATGAGCCAAAAAGCACCTGGCACCAGAGGAAAGAACAGAGGACTGTCTCGACTTCTAACAAAAAGGGCCTCAAACAGAAGCAAGGCTTAGGACCCAAGCTTAAATTTTGAGTGTGTTTGTCTTTAACAGGGGTGGGCATGAACTGGCTCATGAACTAAAGTTTGTGAGGAATTTTGGTCTGTTTGAGGTTCACGAACCGAAGTTCATGGTCAACCGGCATGAACTTTTCATGAATTTTCATGAGGCTCATGGAGGTTCATGAATGGATACATTTCCAGAAAGACTGTCTCCGCCAGGCTTCCCAAGTACTTACCATGATTCGGCGGGGACACAGACGTCTTCGCAGGATCATTCCTGCAGGGAAAACAGACGCACCACACCATGCCATCACCAGGAAGTGATGCTGGGTGACGCTCTGGCAATGGGGCTCGAAACTCAATGGTACCATTGAGTTTTCAACCCCATTGCCAGAGCGTCGCCCAGCGTCACTTCCTGGTGACAGGATGCTGTGTTACAAGGAGGAATGGTCCAGCCAGGGAGCATGTTTCCCCCGCCGGATCGTGGTAAATACTTGGGAACTCTAGCTACGCACGATCAAACTTTTACAATCAAATGTTTACCAAACTTCAAAGCAAAAGGGGAGAGATTGTAGAGGAGTGGGTGGCAGGGTGAGGTTCTCTGTGCACTGGTGTGTGTAGCTTGCACTTTTGAACCTTCACCTGACATTTCCCCCAAAAGCACTTTCCTGGGAGGCATCTTCTTTGGAGAGGCATAACTCAGACCACCTACGTACAATCTCCACATAACTTGGCAGGCATGTAGAGGAGGATCAGGGGAAGGTCCCCTGCAAGTTTGATGTTTCTAGCTTGTACAGGGTCCATTCTATACACTCCTGAACCAATGCCTGTTCCCCAAATAGTACTTTCCAGGGGCACCTTCTTTGGGGGACTGTAACTTGGACTCCATAAATCTAATTATCACAAAACTTGGAATGCAGGTAGAAGAGAGTCATCCAGAGATACCCAGGAGGTTTGGTGTCTCTAGCACACCAGGGGACATTCTATTACATCATGAACTGAACTAGTTCATTTGGTACCTAAAAATTCATGACTGTTTGTGGTTCACAAACCAGGCACACCACAAATCACAAAGCAAAATGAACCACATTTTCCTTTCTTAGGGCTTGTCCAGGGTAAAGAAGAAGAGAAGAGATTGGATTTATATCCCATCCTTCACTTGGAGTCTCAGAGCGGTTTACAAACTTCTTTCCCTTCCCCTCCCCACAACAGACACCCTGTGAGGTGGGTGGGTCTGAGAGAACTCAGACACAAATTGCTCTTTTTCAAGAACAGCTGTGCCAGAGCTTGTGACTGACCCAAGGTCACATCAGCAGGTGCAAGTGAGGAGTGGGGAATCAAACCCGGTTCTCCCAGATTAGAGTCCGCACACTTAACCACTACACCAAACTCAGTGACAAAATTAGAGAAGAAGGAATAATCAAAGCAGAGGGACAAGCACATTCAACATATGTTTGGTATTGTCAGGTTAGAGGTCACCTTGAGCACCACACTGCTAACCATATTTAGAAAACAATTTCTAAATCCTTCCCTATTAACAGTTTCTGAGGCAGTTAACCATTTTCACTTATTTGGCATCAGGTAAAAAAGGCTTCTTGATTTGCTCAAGCTGTTTTGGAGGAAGCTGGAAATATATTTATTAGTCACACAGAAGAGGTAAATCAATGAAGTATATTCCAGAGTGCACCTGAGACTTGTTCGCACAGCTGGCAAAGTTTACCTTAACTGTAAAAGGTTGGTTAGATTAGTGACCTAGAAAGTAAACTTTGCTATGGGTTTATTTGAACAAAGACATTAAAACAACTGGTTTTGGATTATGAAATATAATCAGCTTTCCTGCTAATAGCTGAATTGGTAAATAAAGCACACCTTAGATTCTAAGAAGTATGTCTGGACCATTCAAAGGATCTTCTCAAGAATGATAGTTCCCCAATTTAGAGTCACCTCGTATCAAGAGATAGCTTTAAAATTCTCTGCATCCAAATTTCTCTGTACATTTTTGGAGGTCTGAATTACCTGGTCTTGTTTGTGAACTGGAAATGATTATTAGGAATTTTGTGTTTCCCTTTTTATTTCTGATTTTTATACCCTGCTTTTTTCTGCCCTAAAAAGTTTCAAAGCAGCTTACAATCACCTTCCCTTCCTCTCCCCACAACAGGCACCTTGTGAGGCAGGTGGGGCTGAGAGGGTTATGAGAGAACTGTGACTGGCCCAAGGTCACCCAGCAGGCTTTATGTGGAGAAATGGGGAATACAAGCTGGTTCTCCAAATTAGACTCCACTGCTCTTAACCACTACACCATGCTGGCTCTCAATGGAACACTTGAGTGAGCACCATTGGGGTAGGTGTCAGTGCATTCATTTCATTTTTATCTTTTTTCTCCCTCTGCGTTATCAAGGTACATCGATAAAACTCTGCAAATGAGCTGCCTTGATGCTGCTATGTATGTGCTTGTACCAAGCTCCTTTTGCAACCCATAGGAGTACATATGCAGCAAAACATCTTAAAAATCTTTAAGGTGACCATATGTATGAACATATCAAGATTGCTTTTTTTGTGTGTGTCTATTGGCAATGTAGTGAGGGGAGAAAGCATAGGAACGCCAGGAACCAAATGAATTCTCCAGTTCCAGAATTAAATTAAAAATTCTTATTGTTAAACTGGAATTAAGGAAAGGTGAAACGTAGCTCAGAACAAAATTCGGGAAAATAAAGGAACAGAGCAGGGGAAATTCACTCATCCTTTCTTTTGTCAACACAGACACTTCTTTCATTCCTTCCGTTCATTCTCCCCATTGCTGATCATGGAATTTGATACCTACAGTAGCCTTTGAGGCTCTTTTGTGCTACTTATGCTGCCATCTGATTGTTGTGTATGCTGAAGAGGAATCAAAGGAGAGGCCATGGCATTGTGAGGGATCATTTGAGCCAAGGTCTTTACATTTTATTGAAAACTCCAGTGAAGTTGCATGTATGAAAATGCCCTAAGGCTGCAACTGCTATCTGGCTGTGGCCATCGGAACAAATAATGGTCCTGAAGGCTCATCTTGCCAAGGACTTTGGAATAAAGACAAGGGTCATTGGCCTTTATTGGACTTTTCATTCCATTCATTTATTTTGTTCTTTGTTTTTATCTTCCCTGAATACTTCCAGATCTCAGCCAGGGGTACTACAGGTTTCTGCGTTGGATCTGCCCAGCTTTTTCCGCTCAATATCACCTAATTCCTCGCCATACTCCAGCCCCGTTGCATGTGCCTTTTGTCTTTGCTGGTCCCATGATCCCCATCATAGCCTTTTTGATGGTCAAACAGAACCCTTTTTCTCCAGTGGAAAGACTGGTTGACTCCAACCCACCATCTCCATTCTTCTTAAATTAATTTAAAAAATCAATGAAAATTAGTTAGCACCTCTTCAACCAATGTTCTTTCCCTTGTGGACAAACCTTTTACGGCCATTGACTATAGGCCTGAGTAACTGCAATCTGGATTGCAAAATAATTTCCACGTGTTCCTGTGAACTGAATGATTATTGCAAGAGTTCATATATGGCATGCAATCAGATATGGCGTACTATTAGGAATAGAATACCCTTTTTGTGGTAGATGAATCTAGCTCTGTCAGTGAATCAGAATAAAAGAGAAGAATTCACTTATGGGGGGGGGGTTTAATTAATTACTTACAATCTATCCCAGATGATGTTCTTGGTCCTGAGAGGTACACAGAAGATTTCTATTAAACATTTTGCTTAACCTCTTTTGTACATCTGCTTGACATACTAAATGCCTTGGTGGTCCCAGGCCGATTTGTCATTGGCACTTTTGATGCACATTTAATTGTCCTGATCACAAAAGGAAGTATTTCATGAAAAATGATTTCTATGATCTAGAGGACATCAAATCCATGGAAAACAGCCTCTGCTATATCCCACTGTTGTAAGCAAATTGGGCCCACCTCTAAACCTTGCCTCTTGCAGGATTCCAGGGCTCTTTTCCAGCCTCTACTGCCACACAGATGCAAAACGTTTAGGGTGAAGCTACACATTCAGGTGTTTTAAGGAGTTGGGTCTAGGTTCCCAAGACCTAGCTCAGGTTTCCTGCAGCCATGCAGTAGCTGTGGGGAATGGCTTTTTTAAAATAAGAAAGAGGCCAAATGGGCTTGGAACACCACTGCAAGGGAAGGAAGGGTTCCTGCCCCCCCCAAGCCGTTCCCTGTGTGGAAACAGCAAATACACCACAATAGAGAAATAATTCCCTATCCCAGCAAGACCCCCCATCTATGCAAGAAAATGGCTCCAGGAGAAGGTGAGAGCCCCTACACCAGTGGCAGCATTCTGAACCTCTGTTTGGACTCTATTTATTTTTATTATTATTATTATTATTATTATTATTATTATTATTATTTTAAAAAAAACCTATTTCTGAGTGGAACCCAAATTAGGGAACCCGGACTCATCTCCTTAAAAACCTAAACCTAAGTATTGCACTTACTAGATTCCACTCCCTCCCAGCAACCACAGCAATAAGAAACTGGAGGGGAATACTGGGCTGTCAATAGCTCTGTTTCAGAGCAATTTAACTGCCTCCAGTCAACAGATGTCTTGAAGCAACTGCGTATCCCAGGAGGTAAGATAATTTTTCATGTGTTGCCATGTAAGAATCCCAGAGGAAGATCGTACTGATTAGGAAAATACACTGAGCATGCTCATGGGGTGAGGTGAGACTTCTCTTCCTACAAAAAAGGTTAGGTGGAATTGGGGGGGGGGGACCAGTTTGGCATGGCTGCCATAAGTTTATTTATTTATTGAAATATTTATAACCTGTCTTTCCTTTTGGCTCACGGCAACTTGTTACAGTTGACATTTGACTTTCCGTGTCCCGGTTCTCCATAACTTGAGCCAGACAACCAAGTGAGTGTGTGAGACAGAGGAGTTCTTCTCTGGCTTTAATGTTAAAGAACAGGGGCCATGATGCTCACCCTCATGTTGCAGGTGAGCATTACATGATGCTGAGCTTTGTACCTGCAGTTAAGGAATTTCAAACTTGGTGGCATATTAGGAGACCATCCTGCAAATAAATAAGGATGGATTCTATCCTAGATATATTATTCAGTTATATAGTCAATTCTTTGTGATTTTAGGAATGGAATACAGCTAGATTTGGGGGACATGAGCTTTTAAGAGTTGAAGCTCCCTTCGTCAGGTACAGGTAGGTTTCCTACCCCAAAATCCTTGTTGGTCTCTAAAGTGCTACTGGACCTGCATCTAGCTGTTCTACCGAAGACCAGCACAGCTGTCCCCTGAAACGATCTTCTAAGAATGCAATACAAGCCCTTGTGATTTTTTGAACTACATTACACGGGGGGGGGGGATCTGTAGATTTTGGAATAGCCTATATCTCAGTAATGTTTTCATAACATTACATATTTTAATGCTGCAGGACTATTAATTCTTTTAAAACTATTTTAACTATTATTGTTTATATGATTATTTTAAGCTGTCTGGGTATTTTCTACTGATGTTACCCACCCTGAGCCCATTTGTGGGAAGAGTGGGATATAAATTGAACAAAATAAATGTAAAAAACTCTTTTTGTGGTAGAATCGAACAATCAATTCTTCATTTATGGCTTCCATTAGTATAATGATGGTATTCTTTTGTTAACTTGTTGTATTAATAATGTTCGCTGCATATTTAGTTTCCAGTCAAATATAGTTTGAGTTAGGCTCAACTGGAATTTACATGCATGTAGGAGGTTGTCATTTTTAATATTATATGGTTGCCTCATGCACGCACACACGCAAACAAGCACACACATATTACAAAGCCACACATGCATATGCAATGGATGCATAGTTATACAATGGATGTGTGGTTGTCCTCATTGCTTACAAGGGGAAACAGTCTCTCCCCTGTTAAGTGAGTTTGAGCAAGAGGTTATTGTGTAGTCTTCTATCAATGTCACCCACACTCTAATAACATTTTTAAGGATGACTTCTTTCCTTGCCCCAGATATTATTCTTTTCTGTTTCCATCCAGCAGCAGACATGACGTTAATGAATGCACTACATACTGAATGGCAAGTGTACTGTTAGATACAAACTGATTCAAAAATAAAAAAAAATTGTTAGGGCATCATACACTACATGCCAGATGGCTAACTCCCATGGGTTAATGAGTGTACCCAAATTCTGGATGATTTAAAATGTCCTGAGGATATTTCTTTACATACAAGATCTGTAGTCTGTTAATTTACATGACTACTGTAATTTTGTCTCTCCTTTTCTATTGATCTCCAGAGAATTGCAAGTTGTTGTGGCTTTTTTTGGCCATAAAATGCTAATATATCTTTTTGCTTTTGCTTTTTGCTCCTTCAGTTACAAATAATTTCTTCTTATTGAGCTGGGCATCGTTTGTTTTCATATTATTCTCTTAGGTAATAAAAATAATTTCCATCCCGAAAGCTAAGGATTCAAAGGAATATTTTCTTCCTATTTGTTGAGGAAGGTTTAGATGATCTTCTCCAGGTTCCTAAGAGCAGGCTATTTCAGTAGATCCAGGCATGGTTATTTTGGTTTGTTTGTTTGTTTGTTTGTTCATCACATCAGTTAAGGAACGTGGGCACAATTAAAGGAAGTAGTTGCTACAATCTCCTGTCTTGTGGGCTGATAAATTAATAATGTCCTATGTGACAGTAAGGATTAGTTGTCTTGGTGGAGTAGAAGACTACGTGAGGAAGAGATCAACGCCCTATCATCATTGCTCTTGGCCTGGTATGAACAAGCATCACCCTACCGCAGGTCTCCAAATCTCCTTGATCCTGTGGGCACTTTTGGAATTTTGAGAAAATCCAATAGGTGCCAACACAAAATGGCTGTCATGAGGACCACGACCAACCACAGAATGACTGATATGAGGTGCTGGTTCCAATCACATCATTTTCTAAAGGAGGCAGAAGTTTCTAGAGGGGTGCTTTCTGCACACACAAAAGTTGTACTTTTAGGATTCTTCTGAAGTATTTTGGGCTTTGATCAGGAAAGACAGGATGGGCAATTTGTTGTGGGCCGTGGTGGCTCAAAGGTTAAGACTCTGAGTTGCAGACCAGATGGTCGGTAGCTCGCCAATTCAAGACCCCAGCACTGCATGACAGAGTGTGCTCCCGTCTCTGGCTCCAGCTCCTGCCAACCTAGCAGTTCGTAAGCAAGAAATTGCAAGTAGATAAAGAGGTACCACTTCGCTGGGAAGGTAACAGTATTCTGTGCACCTCGGCATTTAGTCATGCTGGACACATGACCACAGAAAAGTCTTCAGACAGCGCTGATTCTTCGACTTGGAAACAGGGATGAGCACCACCCCCTAGAATCAGATTCAATTGGCTTTTGAGCAAGGGAAACTTTTACCTTTTTAAAGATGTTTTGGAGAAAAAGTTAATGGGCTCTAAGAAACCAATTGGTAGAGGTGGCATGGTGTCCACAGGTAACAACTGACTTCCACACACTAATCCATTCTATATAATCTCCTGGGTCATGAAAGAAAACTATCTTTTCCTTAAAATGACCTGGTAGAGTGACCCCCCCCCCTGTTTGGACCACGTGTGATTAAACAATAGCTAATTACAGTTGTTTCTTTGTGTGATTCATAGCTTCTTTCTGGTATAAGAAGGGGTGTGCAAGCACAGCTGCAATTATTTATTTACTTACATTTTTAATCCTCTTTTATAACCAAAAGTTATAAAATCAACTCACAGGGATTGAGAAAAAAAACCAAATTGAAATTGAAAATACAGTGCAAATGTTATCGTGGGAATCTTGAATTCTTATATATGAAAGTTTATATATGAAACTTTCTTCATGCATTTTTCCTATCCAGGTCTGACCAGTTGCCCTTTACTAAGTACAATATACAGTGGGATGTAAAACATGTTAAAAGGAAGCAGAAAAAATCTGGTAGACTCAAGCACAGGGAAACCAGTAGGGAAGTGGAAATGTTGTGCTGTCTTGGCCAAAGATGCTATTGTAGGCAGGGTCATATTTAGAAAATAGCTGTTTTACAGCATCGTCCTATGCAGAGTTACACCCTCCTAAGCCAACTCAGTAACTGCTTAGACTGGTAGTGTGAATCACATATATGCACTGAGAAATAGGATACAGGAATGGTAATGCTGCTAACTTATAGAACTAAAAGATACACAATAGTTATATTTGACAAACAGACCCCACAACTAGCTGTTGTAATTTACATGTTCTCTCCTGTCTAACAAGGTGCTAGTTTTGAAAAGAAACCTCAACTGCATGTTCAGAACAGAGAGAGAGAGATCATATCAGGATACTCTGGCTGGCTCTGAAAGATTAGATGTGCCAAGCAAGAAATGTGTGTTATGCTGATGTTTTCTGAGATGGTACTACTGTTGTGGACTTTGTACAGAAGGGCACAATGTACTCAGCGCAAAACCCAGATAGCACCACTTTCGGGTACAGGTGTTGGAAGTAGGCCAGCATGTGAACAGTTTAGGTAATATATATGCTAATTGAGGGTATGATTCGTCCATTCTAATTCTAGGGGAAGCTATAATTCATCGGTTTCACTGTTCAGAGCTTCTTGAATATTTCTCATTTCCCCCTTTTTCTTGCTGTGCTTCTTCTCTGCCTGTTGAGTCCTGAAGGTCTCTCTTCTACTGGAAAGCCTATTGTTAGTTAATATTGTTTTGTGATAGCAGTTGTTGCACTAAACTTTACAAAATGAAACTCTGTGCATGTGGGCTGATTTATTTCTCCTGCTCTGCTAACCACATGTATCTGGGATGTTCTCACATTCCAAATTCAGTCAGGATTTACCAGTCTTGAACCAGCTACACCAGGCACATTGCCTATTTTTCAATTTTCAGCTTAGAAAAATAAAATTCTCTGCAGAATGTTTTTTTTAATCCAGCATGTGTTATCTCTGAAGCATCGTGGTAGAAAAAGAGGAGGAGCAGGAGGAGGGAGGAGGAGGAGGAGGAGATTGGATTTATACCCCACCCTTCACTATCCAAAGGAGTCTCATAGCAGTTTACAATCTCCTTTCCCTTCCCCTCCCCACAACAGACACCCTGTGAGGTAGGTGGGGCTGAGAGAGCTCTGAGAGAACTGCTTGTGAGCAAACAGCTCTGAAAGAACTTGTGACTGACCCAAGGTCATGCCAGCAGCTGCATGTGGAGGAGTGGGGTAGCATCCCCCAAGCCAATTTCCTGTGGTCAGCTCCCACATTACCAATCTACTGCCACATTGCCCGAACAATCTGTGGGATATTTGGTGCTGACTAGTCTGGTTTTTCTAATTTCTGCACCTACTCCCTGTTTTTTCGTGCATTTTCATACACTCATTCTTTTAGTCATAATCCCACTTCATTCCCCCTGTGCTTCTGCCTCACAACAGGATAAATGACTCCTCCACCTAGGATTATGTCTTCACATTTGAGATTAGGATCCCATGGTGTAAGTCACTGAAGTTTCTTTTTTGCAGCCAGGATTTCTCCTTAGTAAACTTGACCCTGCATAGGACCTAATCACAAACCCACTTAGAACACAAACCGGAAGGAACATCTAGACTGACTTCTTGCGTTAACTGAAGATCTTTGGCTTCTGATCTATATCTGTCTAGCACAGAGTGATTGCAATTCAACACATGACTCAAGATGAAGGGAATGTATTGATTGTTTTTAAAACTGAATTACAATTTTTTTTCAGCACAGTGTCCTTTTCCTATTCTTCATACAGCCTACGTTTTGTTTGCAATTCTTTTTTTGCCTCTTCATACCACGGCTAGATATTGAGCAGAGATTTTCTTTGTAGTATTAACAGTGACAGTTGGGTCTTTCTCCAGAGAAATCACAGCTAATTTCAAAACCAGCAGCATGTGCAGGAGGATTTCAAAGTTTTCCTCTTACTGTGAATTGCAAGACTTTATCCCCAAGGATGAAGACGTAGAGGTTTCAGAAAGGCAGAAATACCATTCAGATATTTGTACTAAACACAAAACCCTTAAAATCAACAAACATTAAAAACCAGTCAATAAAACCTAGAAGCATAAAAATGCATAAAACCCCAAAGAATGGAGGCCTCAATTATCCTTGTAACAGGCCTCAACCTAGGAGTGGAATGTAAAAAAAAATTTTTTTTAGAAGATCAAACCCCTAATTAAAAGCCAGAGTAAAAAGAAATATGTTTAGGCCTGGTGTCTCAAACAGAGTTGGGTGGGTGCTAGGCAAGTGACCAGGGGGGCACATTCCACATGTGAAGTCCTACCAATGAAAAGTTCTGTCTCTGGCTGCCAGCTGACTCACTTCAACAGGTGGGAGGGGGCACAGGGAGAAGAGGTGGTGAGAAGGCTGGATATCAACCCACTGCAAGACAGGTGTAAAGACGAGTTCCGGTTCTGGGCTCACCGAGAGTGGACATATGTAGCAATGGCTGCTCGTACGCTATGCTCTCCTGTAGCCTTCTACGGGATATCTAGCTGCCCTATAGGTACTCTCTCAGAGGGAGAGTACGAAGCAAGAAGCTTGTGCCAAACATCCGAGAGAAGATGGCAACTTCCTGCTTTAGGTGGAAGGCTGATGCAGGATGCCCGACTAGATGCCAAGCGCAAGACAAACCACTGAGGACTGATGGAGTCTACTACTTAACACTCAACACTCAACATTAAACTCCAACGAAGCTAAGTATCACAAAAATTTATCTTTTGAAGGGCGAGTTCACTAAAATAATGGACCACTAAGAAAACACTACCCCAAAACAGTGCAGAGGATTCCCTTTAAGGGGAATGTTCCCTTTAAGGTGGCCATTAGCGGAAAAGTTTAAGTTTGAATGAAAATAGAGAGGGTAGAAGAGATTTAATAAAGAGGGTAGAAAAGATTAAATGAACAGCTTAAAAGAAATTCAGGGAATAGACATATTACAGCCAGTTTGGTGTAGTGGTTAAGTGCGCGGACTCTAATCTGGGAGAACCGGGTTTGATTCCCCACTCCTCCACTTGCACCTGCTGATGTGACCTTGGGTCAGTCACAAGCTCTGGCACAGCCGTTCTTGAAAAAGAGCAGTTTGTGACAGAGTTCTCTCAGCCCCACCCACCTCACAGGGTGTCTGTTGTGGGGAGGGGAAGAGAAAGGAGTTTGTAAGCCGCTCTGAGACACCTTTGGATAGTGAAGGGCGGGGTATAAATCCAATCTCTTCTTCTTCTTCTTTTGCTGTTTACCTTTGAGTTGCTGAATTGCTAAATCACGAGAAAAGACAGAGGAAACGGTGGAGGAGAGAGCATGATCATGCAGCAGATGACAGAGGGGGCATGGTGAAACACAGGAAGGGAGAGAAAGAGGAACGCGGCATACTGAAGAGGAACGGTAGCAGAAAAGTAGTGCAACAGGAGAAGAACGGCTTGAAGTGAAGCAAGAGAGACTCAGTAATATAGACAATCTGCAAGAAGAAGTACTATGTAACTAATGAACAGTACATCAAATGCAAAAAGAAAAGCAACAATACAAGTCTGAGGAGAGAAAGAGGGAGGGGGAGACGCTGTACTAGAATCATACTAGAATTTGGTGTTTAAAGGTACCAACACATAACCTGAGGTATAAAGTAATAAGAGAGACAGGAAAATAAATAAGATATTAAAGAGGAGATAACTGATAATAATAGAAGTTAAGAACAAACGGCCACTGGTATTAGTGGTTTAAGAAAAATATCTATAACTTCTCCAGGGCAAGCAAATATTCACACTCAACTTAAATTAAACACAATGACAGTGGCCCAAATGACTATAAAGGATTTAAAAATCCTGATCCAAGAAACTGTGGCACAGTCCAGGGGGGGAGGTATTTGTGTATTTCCTGCATTGTGCAGGGGGTTGGACTAGATGGCCTGGAGGTCCCTTCCAACTCTATGATTCTATGACTGTGATTTGTATTAACCCGTTATGATGAACTCCTGTATCTCCCTAACTGTCTAGCAGATTTTCCCCGTCAAATCTTCAGTTCCCCTCAGTGACTGAGTTGCCCTACAGTAGCATGTATAAATTCCTTGTCATAAAAGACTTGACTGTCCCACCCTATGTTTGAGATTTTTAATTTAGGCTTTTTCTCAGCTCAGGAACTCTACTCAAAATACAGGAGCTGTCTAGTTTTCTTTAAACCCTTGTGAAATGGCATTCCCCTCCCTTGCTAAGATAGCCCTAGTTAGGGTTGCCAGGTTCCCCCTGGCCACCTCTGGGGGTTGAGGGGAGGGGTGGCCCAGTCCAGGTTGGGAAACTCCTGGAGATTTTGGAGTGGAGTCTGGGGAGGACAGAGACCTCACTGGGGTACAATGCCATAGAGTCCACCCTCCAGAACATAATCCCCCCCCCCGGGAAACTGATCTCTGTAGACAGGAAATGAGCTGTAATTCCAGGGGATCCCAGGTCCCACCTGGAGACTGGCATCCCTAGCTCCGGTGCTGAAATTGGAAGCTCTGGTTCTGCGGTGTGACTTGGTGCATGCAAACCACTGGCATTGGCTTACATTTGCCATATCACCCTGCTTTGTATAGGATGCACAACAGCCAGGTGGAGGAGGGGAGGGGTGTCATTCTACCAAAAATGAGAGTGTTTGGGTTTCTCTGTGAATTTGAGACAGGAACTGGCACTGAAGTGAGATTGTAAAAGAGTGTGTGGCTTTCTGAAAACCCTTGTGCTCCAGGAATAATTATGCTACAATACAGTTTGTTAGTCTTAAAGGTGCTACTGAGATTTTTAGTATTTTGTATGTTATAGCAGTGATATGAGAACCAATTGAGCTGTGGGTCCATCCCAAATGGTTCTGGGCATTAAAGCGCACTTGCCCTGTGGTGATGGAAAATGCTAGCAAGTCATAGCCAACTCATGGTAACCCTGTAGGGTTTTCAAGGCAAGAGACATTCAAGGATGATTTGCCATTGCCCGACTCTGCATCATGTCCCTGGTATTCCTTGGAGGTCTCCCATCCAAATACTAGTCAGAGCTGACCCTGCTTAGCTTCCAAAATCTGGATAGAAGTGTAATAATAATTTACCCATATTTGCAAGAGCCAATAAGATTTGAGTTTGATGGGGGATTGGGCAAATTGATCTAAGGAACTGAAAGAAGAGAAAATATTAGCAAGCTCAGTGGTTAAGGATTTGAATAGAGAGCCATGGATCTACTTCTCCTTCCTCAAGCCTTGCTGCTTGTCCCAACTCTCTAAAGTCAGACCAGTTTGGCCAGTGGCAACCCAAAATACATCTGCCTGTCCAGGAAGTTCAACTAAATACCACTAGAGGTTTTGTCACCACCACTACATCACTTAATGCATTACAATATAGGTTCATGTTCAGGCTATAATTTATGATGTTTTAGTTCAGGAAGATCTGTTTTCTTGGTCACACCAGTTGGTGCTATTCCCCCTCCACCCCGTAAACTCCTCTTCCATCCCAATGGACTCTACTGCTCACATGTTGTCTGTCAGCTCCTTCTTTATCCCACCCTTCCTCCAGTCTCCCTTCCCTTATATTGACCTCACAACAATGGGCAATATCACCCAGCCTGATGAAGGGAGCGTTGACTCTTGGAAGCTTATTCCCTGAAACTCTTGTTGGTCTCTAATCTGCTACTGGACTCAAATCTAACTGTCCCAGTATCACCGAGTAAGTGTCATACAAAATGTAGATCTGAACATGGGTCTCCTCAATCCACACTGGTCTTCATGCCATTGGTCCATCTACTTCAGCATGGTCTGCTCTGATGCAGGTGAGCTCTAGAGACAACGACAGAGAAAGATCCTTTCCAACATCTGAGGTTCTCTTAGACCTCCTAGGTTTAAACCTTTATCCTTTGGCACACAAAGCATGATTTCTCTACCATCAGTCCATCAGTGTCATCATTATCTACTCAGACTGGCAGTGGTTCTCTAGGGTTTTAGAGGATTTTGCCCATGCCATGCTTTGATTCTGAGCCATTGGGGTCTGGCTAGGGGGGTTCTCAAGGGTTCCCAGGCCCCCCTAAATTTCTGGTAGCCCCTTCCTAAATCCCACATGGCTCCGCCTCCATAAATAGTGACAATGGCCTGTGATGTCACTGACTCCTCCCTATGATGTCACTGGGCCTCAGTTCTTTTAAGGACCTAGCACAGCAATGCCTCTGGCCCAGCCCCAGCCCCCCCGAATTTGGAAAGTCTATGCCCTTGGAGCAGGCCAAAAGCCAGAGCTGATGGGATCCCTGGATCCAGCCCATAACAGTAGCCTACCTGCTGCATTTTGGACCAGATAAGGTTTCCGGACAGGTTTCAAAGGCTGCTCCATATAGCCCACATTACAATAAACTAACCTGAATGTGATTGGAGTAGGGATCACTGGGGCCAGATCATGCTTTCTGAGGAACATCCATAGCTGGGGTATCAGCAGAAATTGATACAAAACATTGTGTGCTATGGAGGACACTGAAGGCTCCAACCATATGCCAAGATACAGAGCATTCCCAAGCAATGAATCTGCTCCTTCAGGGGGCATACAATCCTTTCCAGGATAAGCTGATTTCTTGATCTTTTGGTAACTATGAGTATAGATCATACAATCTTATGTCATATAGATGTTTATGTTTAAGGTTCCAGAGGAATGTCTCATTTTGTCTCTTCTTGTAGGGGGAGTAGGTTCTGCCTATTCATGTGGAAAAGACATAACCATGGAAATGCAGCCAACACAGACACTTACACATGCAGTGCTGCACAAATGTCAGGTTCTCTTTTCTGCAACTTTCCTTATTTCCTAGCCAAGCGCAGAATCAAATAATTAATAAAAACCTTCTAATAGCATCCTCTCAATAAGCAATTTTGTGAGCAGTGTTATAAACCTTTTTAATCACCATTAGCTAATCAGAATAATTGTTCAGCAATCATTATCTTTTATTAAATGACCACTGACTCTGAATGCTTGTATTTCTTTTCAATTAAAATGGAAAACAATCACAGAAGACTTGAATGAGCCACAGTGGGCTCCATGGAGGCAGTCATCACCAGAGGAAGATGGACCACGAAAGCATGCAAGTTAACCTTTTGAAGATCTGGAAGCCAGCAGTAATTCCTGTGATCCTCACAATGATGTCTGGACCCAGCAACATTTTGCATCCATAGGAGCTTCTCAATGGGGAGAGGATGTGACTCAGTGGTAGTTTTGAATGGGGAAGGTCTCAGGTTCGTGGAAAAGGTCCCAGAACAAATCCTTAATAAAGTTAAAGAATCTCAGGTAGGAAAGGAACTAGGGAAGACCCATTATGCAAGACCCCAGAGTGTAGATGATACTGAGTAGGAATGGGCATGAACCTGCTCAGGAATGAAAGTTCATGATGAATTCTGGCTAGCTCGTGGTTCACAAACCTCCATGAAGTTTAAGGCAGTTTGTGGTGGTTTGCGGCAGTTCGTGAAGGGCAGAAATCAGGGGGTTTAAATGGCTCCAAGCCATGTAAACCCCCCTGCTTTCTGCTCCCTGCTGTTCAGCTGTTTTTTGTGGGGAGCTGAAAGCAGAGGTTTAAATGGCTTGGAGCCATTTAACCCCCTGCTTTCTGCTCCTCACCACTTTTCGTGGCAAGCAGAAAGGAGGGGGTTAAATGGCTCAGATCCATTTAATCCCTTGCTTTCTGCTCCTCATGAGAAGCAGTGGGGAGCATAAAGCAGGGGGCACAAACCTATATGAGCGGTTTGTGGCTCATTTCATGGTTCAGCCACAAACCATGAACTGAAACAACCTGCAAAATATGGTTTGTGCTCATCCCTAATACTGAGCCAAATTGGCAAATGGTCTGACTCAGTGTAAACAGCTTTTTATGTTCCAATAGAGCTCTGCCACATCTAAGGAGTTCTCCATTCACTTCAATGGACAAGACAGCTCTGTGCAAGCAAAGGACGTGAGCACCAGTGCACCCTACATCACTGTGAATGGGGCAGTATTTGCAAAGGCATTCTGTGTTCATTTTGGAGTACTCTAGCTGTGTTCTTATTTTATCCTAATGAATTAAACATATACAGCTAAAGGTTCCCATAAGCAAGAGCCCTGTGTTTACTGAACGCAGCAAAATCTATAAAATGGTTTGATATTTTTTATTCCTAACTCAAGTTGTCCAACTTGCGCCTTTCCTTTCTGTTTTGAAGGACAACACAGTTGTCTATATACAATTGATATGTGTATTTGAACCAAAACAATGGAAACCAACATTTTGTTATTGTTATCAGGGCTTTTTTTGTAGAAAAAGCTCAGCAGGAATTAGCATAATAGGCCACACCCAGCAGCAGAAACTCATTAGCATAGCTCATTAGCATATTAGACAACACCCCCACATTACCAGAAGTATGGTCATCCAGCCACACCCACCTTTTGCTTCTTATTCTGTTTACCTTGTTTGTAGTCAAAACCTAGGCCTTTTTTGTAGCGGGAACTCCTTTGCATGTTAGGCCACAGCCCCTAATGTAGCCAATCCTAATGAGTTTCTGCTGTTGGGTGTGGCCTATTATGCTAATGAGTTCCTGCTGGGCGTGGCCAACTTGGGAGCCAGCTGGAACTCCATTCCTGTGCGTTCCTGCCCAAAAATAGCCCTGATAGTTATTATTATTAAGTTGAAACAGCACCATTAATAGAATGTAGTGCCTTACAGAGCTACATGGAAAGAATAAGTCAGGTCTCTGTCATCAAGAACCTTACAATTTATAAGAGACAATAGGCAAAGCAGAGAGAAGGAAAGGAAAGATAAGGGGAAGGAGAAATTAATATGTTCACTTTAACACACATCAGGTAGAGGACAGATGTGTATTAATTGTCCATTTAGTGGCACATTATGTCTCATATTACTTGTGTCTAGTTGGAGAAATACACATATACCCTGGCAATTAATAGCTATAGAAGAAGCCACCTTAGGAGTCCATCTACCAAATGTCTGCTGAAATTAAACAAAAAACCCCACATAACCTTTGACATTTCTTTTAAAGGATTCTAATTTTCTTTGGTAGGATTAGGCAGCAACCCTAAGCAGATATACTCAGAAGTCCAACTATATTTAATATGGCTTGTGCCCAGGAAAGTAGGATTGAAGCCTTAGTTCCTGAGGTTGCAGCATAACCAATATGCCATTATCAAGAATACAATGCTCCACACCTTCCTTCACTTCATAATTCTGGTAGATGACCCCTCAGCTGGCTGCTTCTATAGCTATAAATTGCCAGGATGTCATGCTTCTCCAAATGCAACATACACAAGCCATATGAGACAAAATGTGCCACTAGTTGGTTTAAAAGAATTTCTACCATCTGGGTTACAATTCAGCCTTTCTAATACAGGTCACCATTTGCTAATGAAGATCTGCTGAGTGAGGGTCTGATTGCTGGATACCTGATAAGATTTTATCCATTATAAAGTGATCCCATACTCTAGTATACCATTGATCAATTAGTGGGGGTCCTGCATATTTCCATTTGCATGCTATTGTTGTTTTAGCAGCCAATAGGAGTAAAGAAATCAGTGCTTTCCTAGAGGGTAGTATATTAACACCTTGCCAGTAATCCAACAATATTACCTGTGGTTTTTCAGGTACTGATATACCTGTAAGAGACTTTATTCGGTTCAGCACGTGTTTCGAAAAATTTCTTACTACAGCACATTCCCACCAGCAGTGTATATATGTAACCTGCTCCCCACAGTATTTCCAGCAATTAGAAGAGTATCTTTTGTGTATATGATGAAGTTGTGTAGGGCTTAAATACCATCTTGTCATCAACTGGTGTTATTGTTGAAGGATATTAACGGACTTTGTGAAACGCGTCTGAGAGGACCATATGGATTCCCATTATGCTTTGGTAAATGCGATGTTACATTCCTTGATTCCAGGATTTGGTATAAGAAGGTAAGTCCAGGTTGACTGAGTCCATTAAAATCTGGTAGATTTTAGAAATAAGACTAGTAAGAGAAGCAGATCTCTAAGTTCAGAAGGATAGTGGAGATATTGCAGGCGGGAAGCAGTGCTGGCCCCAAAAGTTTGAAACTATTGATCTATCTGGAGCTAAAAAATTTCGCCTAGCATCCCATGTCTGTATTAGGGCTTTAACAAATGCATTTTCTGTAATGTGAGTAGGACAATCAGATTTCTTAAACCAAATCATTTCAGAGTATTTAAATGGAGGCTGGCTAGATTCTTCTATGGATACCCATTCTGTTTGAGTTTTTGAATGTACTATAGTGAATAGGTTAGAGAGAAGGGTTGCGTCATAATATAATAAGAAGTCAGGACATGCCAAGCCTCCAAAACATTTGGGCCTACGCAAGTTATCAAACTTGGTTCTGGGCTGTTTGTATGCCCATACAAAATTAGTAAATATAGTTTGCCACTTTGTCAAAACAGATTTTGGGATGGGCAGGGGGAGGGTCCTAAATAAGTATAAGAATTTTGGGACAATAAATGACTTGAGAATACTGATCCTCTCAAGCTATGAAAAGATTTCAGAGGACCATTGCTTCAACAGGTTAATAATGGAATGGACTGTGGTCAAAAAATTGACTTTAAAGAGCTCATCTATATTCCATGGAATCTGGACCCCAAGATAGGTCCAGTTGGATGCAACCCATTGATATAAGTAATTAGATTTTATGAATGACTACATAGATTGAGATACGTTATTGGGTATAAGATAGTTTTGGAATGGCTGACAGCTAAACCAGAGTGCTGTTTGAATCCCAAAAGAATAGATTCTAGAGCTGGAAGGGTACTTTGTGGATCACATAATAGTTATGAATTCATGAAATTATAGTATGCATGGTTAGATTGTCATTGAGTTTATGTTTCTGTTCTGCATAATACTTGACCTGTTGTACTGACTGAGACACTTGGAACTATTGTTGTTATTGCTATTATTATTTTATGATTTAACTCCTTTTATTGTTATTAATACACATTATTGTTATTAAAAATAATATTTTTTTAAAAAAAACTAGTTGGTACAGCTGATATAGTATACATCAGATAGTGCCATCCCTATCAGGAGTTAAACTTGGAACACCAAACTAGGAAACAACATCAGGGGAAGATCTTGGCCTCCAGGCCCTGTTTGTTGCCTTTCTAGGGTGATGTTTAGTTACAGAGGAGCTGGCTATCAGTCTGTTGAAACCAAAGCCAAGTAGGGAAATTCAAAACAGAGCAGCAACGGTCAAAATGATTAGTATAACATAGTAAAACTAGGGCTGCCAACCTCAAGGTGGGGCCTGGAGGTCTCCCAGAATTACAACTTATCTCCAGACTGCAGAGGAAACTTCCCTTGGAAAAAATGGCTGCTTTGGATGGTGGACTGTATGATACTATATTCCACTAAGGTCCCACCCTTCCCCAAACCCTGCCCTCCACAGACTCCACTCCCAAATCTTCAAGAATTTTGTAACTCAGAGTTGGCAACTCTAAGTACAAAATAATAATCGTCATCATAATTATTGTATGGCAGTGTGTGTAGTGTAGCCAGGAGATCCTAAGATTGTCTGGCAGCCATAAATTCTAGCTCTTTTAGTATTATGTACCAGTAGGTGGTGAGTTAGACTTGTTTTTTAAGGCAAGAGACATTTCAGAGGTGGTTTGCCATTGCTTGCCTCTGCATCACACCCCTAGTATTCCTTGGAGGTCACCCTTCCAAATACTAGCCAGGCCCAACCCTGCTTAGCTTCTGAGATCTGACAAGATTGGGCTAGCCTGGGCTATCCAGGTCAGGCAATAGGTCAAAGCAGCAGTACAGATGAAGGGTCCAGCTAGATTTCTACACAAACTAAGTAAACTACAATTAAAGTAAAGGTAAAGTAAAGGACTCTAGGGTTGCGGTGCTCATCTCCGTTTCAAAGCCGAAGAGCCAGCGCTGTCCGAAGACGTTTCCGTGGTCATGTGGCCGGCATGACTAAACACCAAGGAGCACAGAACGCTGTTACCTTCCCACCGAAGTGGTACCTATTTATCTACTTGCAATTTCTTGCTTTTGAACTGCTAGGTTGGCAGGAGCTGGAACTAGAGACGGGAGCTCACTCCGTCATGCGGCACACTCGGGTCTCGAGCTGCTGAACTACCGACCTTCCACAGCCTGCAGTTCAGCGTCTTAACCCCTTGAGCCGCCGCAGCTCCAAAACTACAATTAGGAGCCTCTAAATAAAATAAATTAATTTAAAAAACATATATAAGAATTAGTAAATTCCCATTTTTGGTAATGCTATGAGCTGGAATTCTGGGAGATCTCTAGGCCCCATCTGGGGGCTGGCTAACCTTATTGGGCCTGTAATGATGGGGAATCATCAAACAGATTAACATTCAGTGATTGATGCAGTATTGAATGAGTACATAATCCTTTGGGTGGACAAAAGGCATCTTAATGGTACTAAAAGGCTAACAGGTTTATTGATAGATAGTTTATTGCTGCCTTCGACCCCATCATTTGAGCACGGAAGGCAGGTAGGTGGATGGCACAGCACTTCCTGGTGTGGCTGCACTATCTTAGAGGCGTAATTATTCTGAAGAAGCCTTTCTCTCTCCCAGAGGAAAGTCCTTGAAAACTTTTGGTGCCAGCTTGCTTTTGTAGATAATGGGATCATACAGGGATTGTTTCCTGCCGAAGGACACCGGAGCAGCGCTCTGGCAGGAAGGAGCCCAGCAAGCCCCCCCCCACCTTCCTCGGCCCACCCACCTAAGCAGATGGGCTGAGGAAGGCCTTTCAAGGAGTGGGGAGGCATTTAAATGCCTCCCCGTGCCTTCCCCCATTCGCCCCCCAAAGCAGGCAGGCCAGGCAAGGTCTTTGAAGGAGCGGGGAGGTATTTAAATGCCTCCACATGGCTTCCCCTGCTTGCCCACTGAAGCAGGCGGGTGTTGAGCCCCCCCCCCACCTTCCCTGGCCTGCCCATCTAAGTGGGCAGGCTGGGGAAGGCCTTTGGAGGAGCGGGGAGGCATTTAAATGCATCCCCGTGCCTTACCCCACTCGCCCGTCAAAGCAGGCTGGTGGGGGAAGGCCTGTTGAGCCCCCTGCCTTCCCTGCCCCCCCACCTAAGCAGGCATACAGGGAAAGGCCTTTCCAGGAGTGGAGAGGCATTTAAATGCCTCCCCATGCCTTCCCCCACTCGCCCACTGAAGTGGGGTGGCGGTGGCTTGATAGGTTGGGGTTGGTGGGTTGGCTGCTCTGGTGTGTATGTGGGGTTCCTTTGGGTGGGGAGTATGTGTGTGTCTGTCTCTGTGTTCCTCCGTGTCTCTCTCTGCCCCTCTGTGTGTGTGGGGTTTTTTTTGTGTCTCTCTCTGCTCCTCTGTGTGTGTCTCTCTCTCCCCCTTTGTTTCGTGTCCATCTCTGCCCCTCTGTTCCTCTGAGTTTCTCTCTGCCCCTCTCTGTGTGTGTTTCTCTTTCTGTTTGTCTCTCTCTCTCTGCCTCTGTGTGTGTGTGTGTCTGCCCCTTTGTGTGTGTCTCTCTCTGTCCCTCTATGGGTGTCTCTCTCTGTCTATCTGCCCCTCTGTCTCTTCCCCTGCCCCTCTGTGTGTGTTTCTCTTTCTGTTTGTCTCTCTCTCTCTGCCTCTGTGTGTGTGTGTGTCTGCCCCTTTGTGTGTGTCTCTCTCTGTCTCTGTGCATGTGTGTGTGTCTGTCTATCCCTCTCTATGTGTGTTTTTCTCCCTGTTCCTCCATGTGTCTTTCTCTGTGTCCCTCTTTGTGTGTCCCTCTCTTTATTTGTCTTTCTCTGTCTTTCTTTGCCTATCAAGGTCAGTATTGTTTCAGAGGGGTGATGTCAGGGGGTGTGGCATATGCAAATAAATTATGCTAATGAGTTATGCTAATGAGCTCCTGCACCTCTTTTTCTATGAAATTACCCCTGGGATCATATATTTCCCAAGTGAAAGGTGGGGGGTAGAACTGCTGGAGCTAGGCAGGGTGGATGTGATGTGTGAGTGGGCCTCAGGAGGGATTACATTTGAATTACCTATATCTATTATTGTACCCGCCAAAATCCTCAGAACTAACACAGTACTGTTATGGCCTGGACCTTGCTATTAACTCAATAAACATATCGCTGCCAAAGAGAGTGTTGTTGAGAATAACTTGCCCAGGAATCTGACCTTAATCTGTCCCCCCCCCCTTCAGCTTTCTTTCCTTTCTTCCCCATGGCAGCCTCTAGCAGTGTGTCTGGCAGCAACACGCCTGACTTAGCCTGGCAGTTGTGCAGCAAGGACCCCATGAGGACCTGCATGGAGCATCTCATTTTCCTCAGTATCCCCTTCCCCACACTATTTCCTTTTCCCCTCCTCCTGGCAGCCCCCATACCCTCAACTTTTCCTATTTCTTCTCTCCTTCATACCCACCTACCCACCTACCTTTTATCTGCTCCCGTCTTCAGCTGTATTTATTATTTATTTAGTTCATTTATACCCATCTTTTCCCCCAATGGAGACCCAAACCAGCTTACATAATTCTGTTCTCCTCCATTTTATCTTCACAACAACCCTGTGAGTCAGGTTAGGCTGACCATGAATGACTGTTCCAAGATCACCCAGTGAGCTTTAACAACAAAGTGAAGAATTGAACTTCAGTCCCAAACTCTAACCGCTATATCACACTGGCTTTTGTGAGATGGCTACTGTTAAACAGTAGCAAGAAGTCAGTCCTGGGTGAGTCATGCAAATCACATTGTTGCTGCTGGGTCTGGCCGGAATGAGTCCTCACAAGCCAAATTAACCCTGGGAAGGGCCCTGCAACCTATTCCTGCCCTTTACAGACAGAAATCAAGGCTTGAAGGGTAGTAATACTGTTGTAGTTGCAAAACAATGGTCACTGAAGGTATTCATTTCTTAAAGCTACAGGTGCTACTTCTATCATTTGTGGAGGAGGTTAACTCTCCCTATGTATATTTTTTCAAGGTTTCAGCTTTTTCTGCAAACCTGAGGCTTTTCACAGGTCTGTCCATGGCTGCAGTCTCCAGTTTTAAATATCCACAGATGGGGCTGTGTTAATAATGAGATATACTGATATATATAAAATGGTAAAGATTTACTGGTTTTATTAGTAATTTTGATTTGTTTTATTGCTGTTTGGACAATGTCTCTGGGTTTTTTGATGCCAGTTTTGATTTGATTTGATCAGATTATATATATCATCTTGATAGCTATTGGCTGAGGGGTAAGTGATAAATGTCTTACAGTGCATCCTATGCAGAGTTATTCCAGTCTAATAAGCTCATTGATTTTGTGGGCTAGAGGCCACTTCATCAAATATATCAGAATTCACTGGTATAATTAATTCATATGATACTATGTGTGCTTATCTCACTTATATTTATATGAACATCTCATTATCTGAATATGAAAATTCACTAGCTTAGATCAGCAGGACTATCCTTGGAGGGCATGTCCTAAAGGAACAAGAGTGTATTTAATAACAGAGCACTGGAAACATGTCCAACATAGGCAAGCAAGAGTTAATGATCTTATATGAAACAGAAACACGTAGTTAAATACTACATCACACATTACCATTTTTATGTCATCACCCCATCATGGCTGTAGCCTTACCCATCTCTATCTTCACACTCATTAGGATATAATGCATATTCATGGTCCTGATTATATAGCCACTTTCTTGACTTGTTTTAATTGTGCATAAAGACATTGTGAGACAGGATACCTGACCTTTTCAAGATCATTTTCTCTCCATTACTTTTCATAAAGCTATTAACTTGTCGCCTTCCATAAGACTGCAATAATTTATTTCCCATTAATAAAAAAATTCTCGGTGCCATGCAAATTAAAATTTATTCAGCAAATAGAATTCTTTGGATTATTTTCTAATGGCTTTAAATACTTCCATTTTAGGAAGAAAAATAATATTAATGGGGACAGGCTGAGTGGGTAATTGCAGACACTAGAGGGAAAAACCAAATGTGCAACTGATGCAGTGGCTTGCTGCACAGCAATTACTTCAAAGTGTTGCTTTACTTAATTTTTTTTTAGTTAAAATACATAATTTATATCTGAGAGCATTATGAAATTATTAGAATGTTCCCTATTGTGTAGGAAGTAGAAACTTTGTTATTCAGTACACAAACAACAATAAATATAAACTCAATGCCGGGTTATGTCTTAGAAGCTGGTGCAATTTGGACTCCATTTATAGACAGGAGAAATAAAAGGATGAAAATAGAAAATCCCTTTTCTTTCCACTGTGTAGGAAGTCTTACTTTACTATACATATTTATTTGATTTTCTTGAACATTCTGAGGGCAGGTTCTTCGTTTACAATAATTGATTACTACGTCACACAATATAAGCTCACTACATGACCCCTGATTGGCTAGCATCACTATTCCCAGGAAGAATTTGTTCTGTCCCCTGCCATTAGAGAAGTGCAGTTATTGTAAAACTCAAGGCTATGAACATTCTAGTGTCTTTTCCAACTGTCAACTAATGATAGCTAAGCAGTGTGGATAAATTATTGGAGACTGTTAAACAGGGAAAAACACAATTTGCTGACACTTAATCCTTATAGTCGTGCAATTCCAAAGAGAAAACAAATCCCCATTTGCTTAAAGGTGATTGAAAGAAAATGTCATAAACTTCTCTGGAAGTAAGAGCAACCAGATAAATGTTGTTGTTGTTTAATTAACATGGAATATGGGCATACTTAATTCTACAGAATAATGTGTGGTTCGATTTCAGATTGGGGCTATGCCATGTGTTCTGCTATTTCAATTTTTGGCATGCAAGTAGTACTTTTAAGGAGAGGTCAAATGCTCACTAAGCCATTGCTTTGATTTATGATTGGATGGAATTTGTTTCCTTAAACAAAATACAGTATTTTCTTTCTATGATTAGTAATCACAGACAATCAAAGATCATGTGGTAAATGTAATGACAGGGTAAAGCCCAACTGGGCCTAGTGTTACACATTTTTGAAGGAAGATGTGCACAACTTGGAGCCCCCCCCCCCAAAAAAAAAATAATTTCTTGAAAAAATAAATAATGGAGGCAGGCAGGATTCCCTTTTTCCAGTTTAATTATTTCCTTGAGGAGGGGCTAAGTCAGGCGTGTTGTACTCATTTGTTATGAGGGCCAGATCTGACATAAATGAGACCTTGTTGGTCCGGGCCATGTGTATCATAAAATGTAATGCCAGGTAGTGGAGATATAAACTTTATAAAGGACAAAAACACAATTAAAGATTTAAAAAATAAATAAATAAAACATGCTTAAAACACTAGTACTGTTGCAATTCTTTGTCTATTTGTCTCTAATAACTCACACCTTTTGTTCTGAATTATTGCTCAAAATGTCTGTGCTGTAGCAATCTTTATTTTGCTGTTCAGGTGTGTATCTGTAAGCTGCAGAACTACTTTTGATTTATTGACATTTGTTACAGAAATCTCATGCTCACTGTTCTGAGCTTAGGACCCAGGTGAAACATGAAATGGCTGGGCATTGCGAGCTTTTATACATAAATTGTTGCGTGTGTTGGTCAAGAACATGAGAAGACATCCTGACACAGACTGAGGGCTATGTGTATAGAAAACTATAGTCTTCCCCAGAGAAATAACTACAACTCCTATGAGGCAGTGAAAGAATAGAGAGACAGCAATGTATAATGGTCAGTATCAGCTTGCTATCTGGGAAGTCTAGGTTCAAAATCCCTAGTCTACAAAGGAAATAAGCTGGGTGAACTTGGTCTGGACACACACTCTCAGCCTAATCCATCTCACTAAAAAAAGATGAGCTCACCAAAGAAAACCACTATTCTATGACTATAACACACTTGGTTATACTTTTTATAATGTTTATAATGCAAATTTCTTATACTAGACAACATTCATTCTTATATAAAGCACATTTCGTAAATATAGACAAAACCAGTAGATAATGGTATAAGTAGAATACAAAATCTTGATGCAAATATTCTTGACATTGTTTTGGCTCTGTTCCTAGAATGTTTTCTCTTTAAGGAATCTTAATGGAGCTATGAAGTGGAAAAGCAGACTGAAAAGTCTTCATTTTTTTCAAGGTCCTAAACAACATTCATCACTCCTTTGTTTGAAAACATGTGGATCCAAGGAATGCAAGAGATAAAGAGAACATGCTTTCCTAGGATTAAAAAGCAGTTTTGAATATCTTTTTCAACTCTATCTCTCTGTTGATGTTCATCACCAGTCTCTTGACAGAGCAGTGCAGGAATGGCAATAATGTAAGATAATATAGATCAACAGAACACCTCTGTAATGTCTAGGACCAGAGCCAAAACAGTGTTGAGAATATTTGCATCAAGATTTTGTATTGTACTCATATCTACTGGCTTTGCCTATATTTATGCAATGTACTTTATATAAAAATGAATGTTGTCTAGTATAAGAAATTTGCATTATAAGCATTATAAAAAGTATAACCAAGTGTGTTAAAGTTAGAGAATAGTGGTGTTCTTTGGTGAGCTAATTTTTTCCTATTGTATTAACATTGAAGCCTGTCTTGTTTTTGATACACTTATCCACCTCACTGGCTTGTTGTTATTTCTCATCTAAATAGTTCACATTGCTTTCTTACTGAGAAGGACTGGATCATGAGGGCATGAATACAGTGATAAAGGGGAGGCAAACCCAGTTGACCCAGGACAGCCACGGCATAACAGGACCAAGAAAACACAAATGAGCCCAACAAAATATACACACATAGTGTAGCAAGGCACAAAAAAGCTTATACCTTGAATAAAACTTTGTTGGTCTTAAAGGTGCTTTGTATTTTACTCTTGCGATTGAGGCAGCTGAGCAAAGCAAGGCAGGGAGAAGGGGAGAAGCCTCAGCCAACGGATGGGAAGAAAGGCTTGCCTTTGTTTCCTATGTGATGAGGCAGGCTGGCCAGGAAGCAAGGTCTGGCTCATTCCCTCCCTCCCCCTGGGGGGAGGAGGATGGAGAGGAGCCTCAGCCAGTGCAGGGAACAGAAGCTTGCCTATGTATCTCTCCTGTATGATTGAGAGAGTCTGGTAATGCAAGATGTGATGCGGCAGAACTGGAGAAAGAAGCAGGAGATAGCTAGTTCGTGGGCCAGATCAGAGGGCTCCAAGGGCTTGATGTGGCCCATGGGCCACATGTTTGTCACCCCTGGGCTAAGTGAATTGTCTTCCCATAGTTGATTGTTTGGATTTTTTTTGTAAAAAATGTTATGTTCAGGTTTTACTGATGCTGTGGATTTTATTTTGCTATTATGGCCATTTTTAAGGTTCTAAGGCTTGTCATTACATTAGGATGGTCTGCAGAATGTTTTTAACTACTGTAGTTTTCTTTGGTCTTGTTCATTTTGCTCTTTTATTTTGAATTAATTCATTGTTTTATGTTATTGATTTATTTTTTATCCTGTAAGCTGCCATGTGCACTTCTTTAAGTAGAAGGGCATAAAGCTTGTAAATCCATAAAACATCTCATGAAGCCATATAATCCATCAGATTTGGTTGGTTGTTGGCATGACATCACTGAAGATAAGAAAGTTTCTAGTGAGGTCAATTTCCTGCATCAAGTGCTAATTCTGAATGCATTACGTGAGGATGTGGACTGTAACTGAGGGCTCTACTGAAGAAAAGAAGGAATTTGCCGAGACACTTGGACTCCCTACTCTTGATGGGGTTACATTGTCTTGGGCAGAACTGGTCAGGAGTATAGGGAACTTTTAGGGGGTGTCTAAAAGGTTTTTTTTTAATTGTTTCCTTTTTTGATGCAGCCAACCAGGCCATGCTAATCCATGCTATGCTAACTTTGAGGCTAGGCTACTGTAAAACACCCTATGTGGAAATGCCTTTGGAAACAGTTTAGAGACTGCAGTGGATACAAAATGCATACAGCAAAGAGGAGAGAAGTTGGCAGACTCAACTTCGAGAAGATACAAAAGAACAGGAAAGCAAATTGCTGTATTTCTATAGTGCAAGTGTAGTTCAGTGGCAGAGTAAATGTATACATGCAGAAGGTCCCAAGTTCAGTCCCTGGTATCTTTAGTTAAACACCTCAAGATTGAGGTACTGAGGCCGCTTAAGGGAGGAAAATCATCTGCCCGGGGGTCTATTATTTGCTCAAGTTCTTATTTGAGATGAAGAAGAAGAGAAGAGAAGAGATTGGATTTATACCCCGCCCTTCACTTGGAGTCTCAGAGCGGCTTACAAACTCCTTTCCCTTCCCCTCCCCACA
>NW_015167064.1:525615-527264 GCF_001447785.1 Gekko japonicus
GTTCAAAGTAGGGTTCCCAAACGGCGGCGGGGGATCCGCGCGTGTTCGCAGGATCGCTGCCGCGGGGGACAGCGATCCGCGCTGCACCGGCGTCGCCAGGATGTGACGCTATGCGTCGCCCTGGCAACGGGACTCCAAACAGCCCCGTTGCCAGGGCGACGCATAGCGTCACATCCTGGCGACGCCGGTGCAGCGCGGATTGCTGTCCCCCGCGGCAGCGATCCTGCGAACACGCGCGGATCCCCCGCCGCCGTTTGGGAACCCTAGTTCAAAGCGACCCTCTGTCTCTTGGCTTTGGCATTTTGATGACAGCTCTGTCCATTTGATGGACGCTGGTCCTCAGCCCCCTTCAGAGCGAGTGGCTAGCCTCACAGCAGGCTGCCATTCCTGCCGGACCTCCGCTTCAAGCTCCTTGGACCTCTCACCTCTTTGCTTGGCCTATATGTTGTTCGTTGTAGTTGTTTATGTCTGTGTGTAGGAATATAAGAAAATAATAAATATGTACCTTTGGGTACTTAAAAAAAAAGATTGAGGTACTGAGAAAGACCTTAAGATTCTTGAGAACGTGGAGAGCTCCTATCAGCACAGAGATGACACTAAAATGGACTAGCAGCCTGGCTCATTGTGAGGCAGTTTTGAAAATTACCACAAAGAGGGAGGCACAAAAACAGTTCTTAGGCACATTAGAGATGTTCATGAGCATTCTCTGTAATGGTGCTCATATTATGGAACAGTCTGCCTAAGGGTATTAGAAAGAACCAAACTTCTATCATTTTGGAAAATATGCAAAACAGTTATTCAGGAGGGAAGTCTTGTAGAGTGAGTAGAGCTGTGATGTAATGCATCTGCTCAATAGGTGACCTCTATTAGGGTTATTTTTTTTCTTTCCAGTTCTTCAATCCCAGCTCCACTGCATTATGTTGTTTTACCAGGAATCTTTGCTGTTAGACTCAAATCTCTCCCTTATTATAATTGAGTATGAAAGTTCTATATGAACGTTCTAAATTTCACATCCTTAGTGTTAGGCCGGAAGAACTGCCACTCAGAACACACTGGCTGGGTTGACTGGCTGCTTTGTGCAGTCCCGCCCAGCATTCCAAGGGCATTTGCATGTGGAAGCTGATTGGACTTCACTCCATTCCACACCTCAAACTCACCCCCCCCCGCAAGGCAGTTGGAATTTTCAGTTGCATATGGAACCTTCAAGGTCTTTTGCATATGGAAGCTGATTGGACTTCACTCCATTCCACACATCAACCCCCCCCCCCCCCGCAAGGCAGTTGGAATTTTCAGTTGCATATGGAACCTTCAAGGTCTTTTGCATATGGAAGCTGATTGGACTTCACTCCATTCCACACATCAAACAGGGTGATTTCAGAGCAGCCACAGACTTTCTGCCAAACCTACCTTACAGTGTTGCTGTACAGATTGCAAAGCCAAAGAGAATGAAGTAAACTGATTTGCTCCCCCGCTAATGAGAAAGACAGATTTTTGCCTAGAAAGAGGCTGCTGAGAGGGGAGGAGATAAAGTTGCCAGCTTCAGGTATGGTAATTCCTGGAGATTTGAGGGGTGGAGCCCGGAGAGGGGGACTTCAGACAGGTACAGTGCCATAGACTCCACTCTCCAACCCAGCCATTTGCTTCTGGGG
>NW_015167064.1:528663-532929 GCF_001447785.1 Gekko japonicus
GGCCACCGCCGCCGTTTCCCCACCCCCCTCCCACCCTCACCCACTACTGTTTACCTTACCACCATCCAGCCTATGCGTTCGTTACAGACCACATCTTTCTAGATCCCGTTGTATCGGTTTCACAACGGGCTTTTCTGCTAGTGTTATCATATTTCGTAACTGGCTTGTTGATTCACAGAATACCTTTGTTTTACTAGGAATCTTTCCTGTTGGAATCATTAAAATGTTATCATATTTTGTAATCAGCTTTCTGGATGAATGAATAGTTCTATCATATTTGTAATCCGCCTTGAGTCCAAGTGAGCAAGGTGGAATATAAATGAAAATAAATAAGTAAATAAATGTGTATATCTTCCCCATTGCATACAGGTCAAATAGGGGTCTAGAATGGTTCTGTTGCCATAGATTATGTTTTTCCCCCTGTGAACTGGGTTTTAATGAATAATGATATATCTACATAATGTTTGATAGGAGTTAGATTGCAAAAGTATAGTCTTATAGCAGACTTTAAGCATGTTTACTGAAAAATAACCCCACTGAGGTCAACAGGACATCGCCTAGCGGGTGTGCAGACAAATACTGCCTTTATTGTGCAAAAAAACCCCAACAACTTTGTTTTACAGAGACAAAAAAGGGGAAAAATTACTATTTTTACAGGAAAATTATTTTCATTTATTACTAATAACCAGGTACATTATTTCCCATGCACCAATATTCCCTAATCACAGGAAAATGCAATTATGTGATTCTCCATCAATAGGCTTTATGCAGATAGTTTATTGAACAAGGCACATTATCTACCTATGTATCTGAAGATCTCCAGTAATGTACTGATGCTACACTATCAAAGGGTTATCATTAAAAGCAAGCATGCTACCAAGTGGGAAAACAGACTTATATTGCAATTAATTTCCTATTAGCTGCTGCCTATTGCTCCTGACAGGTATAAATTAGATCTCGCTAGGTTGCCTACAGATTAATGAGTTCCAAAATTGGCATTTAATTGTTTGGGAGTGAGAAGCAGAAAGAGAGGTATATGCAAAAAAATTCTTTATACACCTGTGATTAGAAGACATTTTCCTTTCTTTTCCTTCACTCTTGGCATTGCTTGGGTGATAACTGACACTTCTATCAGAGGATTCCTTTCGACACAGCAGAAACTTGCAGCTGAGGCAAGGCCAGAATTAATAATCTGCGTGAGCAAACACACAGCTGCTGTTTGTGGAGAGAGATTCTATTAGCGAACAGTGAATTCTCATAATTAGCCGAGCGGTTTCTGCAGCTGCCCGCCTGACCCCAGACTACACAAATTGTGTGTGGTGTTCGGCCTGTAAATCAATCTTACCTAATTACTATAAGCATTTTCCTCCAGTCTTAATGACTGGGGAAGGGGGAAAAAGACATTTTCCCTTATCCTTTCCCATTCACATGCTCTTGCTATTAAAACCTTTCTCTCTTTTTTTGTGCCTAGATTCATATTTGTGTACTAACATTTCTAAGGGAATACAGGTGTGGCTCCAAGTGGAGAAGTTGTTCATCTAGTATTGTTCATGCCTATATCCATGTGCTTACAGAAGGACTCTTGGGTCACAAAGGCAAGTTATAAGCAAAAGCTTTTTTCAGCTCAGCAGATGTAGTTTAGTATACACATAGCTTGCCCGGGTGTATTAAAATCCTCCCCCCCTTGTCATTCTGCTCATCCTACAAAGAAAAATTAAAACAATAAAAAAGCACACAAAGCTGCCTTGTACTGAGTCTGACTATTGGTCTGCCAAACTCAGTCTTGTCTACTCTGACTGGCAGTAGCCCTCAGGCCAGAGGTGTCGAACTCCTTTGTTATGAGGGCTGGATCTGACATAATTGTCACTTTGTCGGGCCGGGCCATGCATGCCATAACATGTAATGCCAGAGATATTTTACCACTGACTGTGACCTATACCTCTCCTCAGCAGAGCTCAGGGCCAAACCAGCCTTCCTTGCCCCTAATGGTTGCCAACTCTGGATTGGGCAATCCCTGGAGATCTGGGGGAAGACCCTGGGGAGGGCCCATGTTTGGGGAAGGGAGGGACCTCAACAGGGGGTATAATACCTAATATAGGCCCTTCTGGTTCACATTTGGACTAGTTTCCACTCAGTTGCTCATGGGCAAGATAAAAGCCCTGGATGGGCCAGTTCTGGCCCCTGGGCCATATGTTTTACATGTCTGTCTCAGGCAGAGGCCATTCACATCATCTACTACCTGATCCTTTTAAGGTGACTATCTCCATTCAAAGCAGATGCTTTATCACTCAGCCACAGCCCCACTCCAACTGCAAGGTTTAATGACTTGAGAAGACCAACTTAGCATTGTGGCATCACACATGAAGCCACCGTACACTGACCCTTAGCTAGTGTTGTTAGATCCCTCTCCTTGATTTAGAAAGAATTTGGTTGCAAATGGTCAGCAGAATTTGTTCTAAACTGGATTGCCCTTGGAAACGCTAGTCTGTGTGCAAGAGAGACATAACTCTAGAACAAAGCCTTCTGCTCCCCCCTCCCGTGGACAAAATAAAATTATGGAAGATTTGTTTTTCCGTGGTGGCCACTCAGCTTTTTTGCCTGCCATTTTGCCTTTTGCTGGGGGTTTGTGTGGAAACTGCTTCGCTTGTGCGTTTTGCTTGCTTGATCCCCAAAGCTGAGTGTTCATTCAGTGTTCTAAATGATGCCATCAATCCACCAATGCATTCTGGTGCCACTGCAGAAACACAGTTCATGTTGGGAGGAAGGCTTTGTGTTGGAGAGGGAAACAAACAATACCCTATGGACATCTGGCATCATGACACCTGTTGCCACTTGTATACCAAAAGCACTGACACAGATCAGCACATCTAAGAAAGAAATAGTGCTTATTTTAAATGGTGAATGAATCATTAATGTAACCATATGAGGAACTTGACTCAACAGAAAACAGGAATTTAAGGACAGGAATAGTAAATTCAATGTTGAACATTTTTGGTGAAGTTAAAACCTCACTGGAAATACCTATCTAGCTCAGTATTTCTCTCTCAGACTGGCAGCAGCTTAGGAAAGCTCATGCAGAGGCTGCCAGCTTCTGCAGAAGTCTGCTTGAGATCTTTTAAGTGATGACACTGGGAATTGAACCTGGGATTCCATAGTCATGCAAAGCATGAATTCTACTATTAAATTATATTTCTCTGCATGGGGGGTGGGGGTGGATTATGGATCCTTTCTGCAGCCTCCCGGGCTACCTATCATGGGCTACCTATCACCTGTCTTTATTAATGTTAAGTCCGGCGCTTAACAATGAGTCGGAGAGTGATTTCAGTAAAAGACTCAAGTTTATTCAGCTCTTTCTTCACTTCTTCGACACGGTACAACATCTGATAGCCTGAACAGTTTGCCCATTGAAACTGCCCGGTATTTAAACATTCCCGGCTAACATAGCCACTCCCACTATAAACATAACAACCTATCAGGTTGAGCGCATAAGGACCAATCACAAACGTTCCCGCTTGCAGCTTGCTTGAATGTGATTGGGTCGTGAGTCTTGGACTAGAATCCTCTGTCCAAGACGAAGCTTAACATTGCTTCCCTATGGGAGGTTTCCCATACATCCTAATGTACACATGGCAGCTAAGAATACATTACACCGCCTACACAGGTACTGGAGTAAAATCAGTGGCCTGTAAATTGGTCACTGGGCTCACAATGCAAATGGCTTGTTCTTATGACACTTGACTACGCTTTTGTTTTATTGTTTGAAGGAGTAATGCTGATGTTCACAAAAACAGGTTCATGATATCTAATACCCTCTGGGAGGGCATTTGACAAATGTAGGGCTGCCGCCAAGAATATCCTTTCTATCCCAGCCACCCACCAAACATCACATCTTGGAACAGGGCAACCAGCTTCCAGGTAGGGCCTGGAATTCCACCATACTTACAGCTGATCTCTGAGGTACAGAGATCAGTTCCCCCAGAGGAAACTGCAGCTTTGAAAGGCAAACGCTATAGCATCTCTCATTCCTAGTACCACATACATTCTAGTACCGATAACATCGGTGACAGTGGCTGGAAGCCACGAGTGACCACTGGCATAGTTACGAGCATACACTTGCTCACCCTTTTCGTATGTCCGGACCTTCGGACTCTCGGTCTGTGGTTGTGGTTTCAGATCGTTCAGATCTGGATGCAACCTGTCTAATAGCGTTGCTAAACGGCGACCCATTAACATCTCGGCCGGGCTGCGGCCTGTCGCCGAACAAGG
>NW_015167064.1:535666-542384 GCF_001447785.1 Gekko japonicus
TGCAGCCGGTCGTCCCTCATACCGCACACGAGCCGGTCTCGGAGGGCCTCTTCCACATTCGCGAAGTTGCAGGGCCTTGCCGCCTTTCGTAGGGCAGCCACAAACTCCGCCACCGACTCGCTGGCCGCCTGACCCCTCTTGTAGAAGGCATGCCGGCACGCAATCTCCGATGGCTTCGGGGAGAAATGTGCCTGCAGCTTCTCGGTCAGGTCCTTGTACGAGACGGTCGAGATGTCCGCTGGTGCCACCAGGGACCGGGCGATGTCGAACACGCTCTTTCCGCAAGAGCTCAGGAGCGTCGCCCGCTTCTTCTCCTCCGTCGTGATGTCGGAGGCTTCGAGGTGGAACCCGAACCTTGACAGGTAGGAGTCCCAGTCCTCGGTCGCTGGTTCGAAGGCCTCGAACTTCGGGCTATTGGCCATCGTTGCAATCGCTGCCACCGGCTCTGGTGGTGCCCGTTGCTGACTGGCCACGGCGAGCTGCTGCTCTTCGTTGTCCGTCGTGGGTCTGGATGTAGCGGGGCTGCCTACCCGCACTAGCATCCCACCTTCGTCGCCAATTGTTAAGTCCGGCGCTTAACAATGAGTCGGAGAGTGATTTCAGCAAAGACTCAAGTTTATTCAGCTCTTTCTTCACTTCTTCGACACGGTACAACATCTGATAGCCCGAACAGTTTGCCCATTGAAACTGCCCGGTATTTAAACATTCCCGGCTAACATAGCCACTCCCACTATACACATAACAACCTATCAGGTTGAGCGCATAAGGACCAATCACAAACGTTCCCGCTTGCAGCTTGCTTGAATGTGATTGGGTCGTGAGTCTTGGACTAGAATCCTCTGTCCAAGACGAAGCTTAACATTGCTTCCCTATGTGATGATTCACATAAAACCTCCTGTACTCATGGCAGCTATGAATACATTACAATTAAGCTCTGTCAATAACTGGAGTGCCTCAGAACATGTTTTTGCAGTCCCACAGCCATTCCTTAGGCTTCTGGGGTTTGGACCAAGACTTCCAGGTCAAGAGGCATGGCTACTAGATAGACTGATATTCTGGTGTCTTTTGACAACTTATGCACTGGTAGTGCAACTAGGTATGGTGATGGTGAACATTAGTATTTACTCTCAATATTTAGTAGCATTTATCTGTGGGTCAGAGCACTACAGCTGACAGGCTTACTAGCCAGCCAATTGAAACATAGCAGGTAGATAGAAATAGAATGTCTCTCCTCTTGCCTCTACCTGCTGCATCTTGGGAAGTGTATTCCCCAAAGTCCTTGATATTAAGGTGGCTAGCAACTGCCTGGTGTTTCATGTTACACAATAGCTGCTTCCATTCACTATGAAGTGCAATGGAGGGGAAGAACCTCTTCACCAAAACTAAGGAAATGAAAACCAAAGTAATAACAAAATGTACATTTGTAATAACAAATGGAATAAAAACCAATGCTGTTCTTAAAGTGCATTTTTAAAAACAGTTATGTCCCTAATGATCCCTTTGCGTTTCATTTCTATTCCAAATGTGGAAAGAAAAGAATTATCTTCTTTCATTCTTTGATAACAAATGGAATGAAACCAATGGTGTTCTTAAAATGTCACAACTTCATTTGACTCTCCTCCAAAGTTCTGTACTGCAGCCTGAAAAGTAGATTTGTGTATTTCTTTTTTATTCATTATAATATTATGAAAATGGGATGTTTCATAATTAATATGAAAAGGAAACAAATTTCCCATTTAAACAGCCTATAACAAAGAAAAGCATCATTTTCTTTTATTCTTTCATAACAAATAGGATGAAATAAGTGGTGTTATTGAAGTACATTTTAAAAAATTGTTATGTCCCTACTGATCACTTTGCCTTTCATTTTTGTTCCAAATGTGGAAAGAAGGTAATTCCATTGGAAACATTTGCAGCTCTTCAATTCCTCTTCATTCTTGGGGAAAGGTGTACATATGCAACACACCTTGTAGCTAACTGGGAAATGAGTAGGGAGGGGGAGATTTGCAAAATGAGAGAGAACACATATTAAGAATGTAAACTAATTGAGTTGTATATGTATTTATGTAATAACTGGGGGAGAAAAATACAGAAAGTTTTTCATTAAAAAAAGAGAGAGACGGGATTAAGCTAATATATGAAAGTGAAGAGAGATAACACTAGTGAGTATTTTGGAAAGGAGTTCCATTCATTTATAATTACCACAGAGCAAAGAAGGAAGAAATACCTCTAATGCTAGTACATGCAAATGCCTTACCTTTTTAGGAATTTGATGAAGCATCTAAATCAGGAGGGACCTTCCTTCCAAAGTGACTTTTTGTCATCATGTGCACACCATCGGCAAAGGCCGAATGTGAGCAGTGGAAAGTTTTCCTGTTAACTCTAAGTAAAGTGACTACACATCCAAACCCCCTCCCCCCCAAATCTGTTGACCTGTTCAGGGGTTGTCCTTGGCTGCCTGAACTACTTAATTCAAGACCCGTATCGGTAGCAAAGGTAACCGAATTCAAGTGTAAACGTTCATAATTGCAGCAGTGATTACTTTGCGTTCCTGGCACTTCAATGATGGCTGCAAATTTCAGGCACTACAGTTAAATGGCCCATGGAATGAGGCAGCCATGGCATTAACCTACTTTGAGTTCCCTGAAGCTTATGTCCCATGAAGTAGCACTTATATTCCTTTCACAGGGCTAATTTTGGATACCTTACCCATAAGTAAACTCTAGTCACATCAGCAGTCCCAATGAAAAGTATATGGCTTTAAACAGGGCTCTTTTCGTAGAAAAAGAGTGGCAGGAGCTCATTAGCATATGGTATGCTAATAGGCTATGAGGTTATTAGCATAATAGCTCATTAGCATATGCAACACCCCCTGACATCACCGGAAGTGATGTCAGAAGGGGAAGCAAAAGGAAGGGAAGGCATCTTCGAAACCCCCCCCCTCCCTAGCGGGGGGGGGGGAAGGGGTTTAAAGTTTAAACCCCTTCTCACTAGAGTTGGGCTGCAGAAGGAGGAAAGAAGGAAGGAAAGAGAGAGAGAAAGAGTAGAGAGAAGGAACGAAGGAAGGAAAGAGGGACAGAAAGAGGGAAAGAAAGAGAAAGAAGGAAAGGAGACAAAGAGGAAAAGGAAAGAATGAAAGGAGGGAAAGAAAGAGTGAGAAGGGAAGAAAGAGGGAAAGATAGAGAAGAAAAGGAGAAGGAAAAGAGAGGAAGGGAGGAAGGGAGGAAGGAAGGAAGGAAGGAAGGAAGGAAGGAAGAGAAGGGGGGAAGGAAAGAAGGGAAAGAAAGAGGGCAAAGAGATGGGGGGAGGCTCTCCCACCCACCCCACTCAAGCCTCCGCCACCCCCCATGGATCCCTCGCTTACCCCTGGAGGTGGCAGGGGCCCCTCTTCTGGCCTCATCTGGGCTGCAGCGCTCCGGCGCTGGCCCAGGGAGGCAGCGGTGTGGCCTCTCCTGGCATCCTCTGGGCTGCAGTGCTCCAGCGCTGGCCCAGGGAGGCGGGGGGCTCTTCTGGTCTCCTCTGGGCTGCAGCGCTCTGGCACAGGCCCTGAAAAGGCAACGACAGGTGTCCCCGGGGCTGCAGCACTCTGGCATGGGCCCTGGGAAGGCCGTGACAGGCCTCCTCGGGCCTCCCTGGGGCCACAGCGCTTCAGCGCGGGCCCCAGAAGGCCAGCGACAGGCCGTAGTGGGGGGAAGCTGGGGTTGGGGCTTGCTGCCATCGCCATTTTGCCAGCTCCTGGGCTCCTGGAGCGGTGCTCCAGTGCGCTCCAGACCCAAAAGGCCCCTGGCTTTAAAATAGGAGTATAGTAAAAAAGTGCACAGATTTCCCAAATGTCATGGTACAGTTAAACCATCATGTTCAGAGGTAAACTACTTTGGAATACCACATGCTGGGTGGTAACAATACAGGGAAGCTTAGGGTTTTGTGTCTTTTTTGTAGACTTTCTGGGGACATCTAGGTAGTCAACAGGATTCTGGTCTAGATAGACCTTTGGTGGAATCTAAAAAAGCTCTGTGGGAAAGCACTTGCTGGTGAATCACATAATTTTGATTGATAGCAGGACTCAGGATTCTGCAAGGGTGTATGTAAAATACTTTTTGTCTCTATCTATCTGTCTATGTATACACACACACATTATTTTAAAGTTATACCAGTTTTACCTTTTTAAAATATTTCTCTGAAGTAGAATAGATTCAGGTGGGGCAGCTGTGTTGGTCTGAAGCAATAGAACAAAGTTTGAGTCCAGTGGCACCTTTAAGATCCAAAATTAAACTTTGTTGGTCTTAAAGGTGACACTGGACTCAAACTTTGTTCTGAAGGAGAAAGTCATTCAAAATGTGTGCTGGTTGGATTTTTTTTTAAAAAAGTCCAATAAATTCTTTGTACCCTCCCCTAATAGAGTCTTACTCATTCCAGGTTTCGTACACCAGGAAGTGCCACTAAACTGGCAAATTGAAATGGTAAGGGCAAGAACAGAAAGGTCACCACCAGCAGAACAACCATTGCAAAGAATGAATAACACCCAAATATTATCCCTACATTCCAGTAAGTTGAAGGCCTAGTTGTCACAGAGATGGTAAACCTGTGCCTATGTGACCATACTCTATAACTGTGTGTTAGGTGAAAGCTCCCATGAAGCACTCTCTTTTATGAAAAAAGATCGCTGCACATTAAAAAAAATTATATTAACAGGTATGATGGCTAGTTTTTAATGACTATGGAATTGGTTTTTACAAAAGAATATCCCAAAACATGAGCTCCCATCTGCAGTTTCAAGTGGAACAACCAACCTTTCTCAGGGAGAATTAGGCCTACATACTCTACATACTTTTTATCTTTACACTCATCAATTGTATTGCTTTGCTATTAAAATCACGGGGAAACTGCATATATTTGAGCAATTTGCAGGTCAGTGACCTCATGCGACATATACCTTTGTCTTCTTTCCAGTTAAAAAACAAACAAACCCAAAGCCCACACAGACTCAACTTCCATGTGAATCCCCTGATCTCACCACTCTCATGGGAATCTGAGTACTATTTGTCGGTTTTAATGATGTTTACTTGGATTTGTCCAAGTATGGCTTGTGATGAATTCGGTAACTGACAATGAACAGGAAGCTCTGTACTAAGTCCGAGTGCAGCCTTAGGCTTGCTCCTACGTCCCATTAAACACAGTGGCACCTGCTTCCAAACAAATATGCAAAAGGTCAGACAGTAAATCTTTAACACCATCTTTCAGTGGACTGAGTGGAATAGCTGGAGATGTTGAACTGGATGGACCGGTGCTGGATTTACAGTGCAATCCTATGCAAAGCTACTCCCGTCTAAGCTCTGTGATCTGCCTTAGATTGCACTAATAAATTGATCTCTCCTGACAGGCAAGAACCGAGTCTTATTAAAATGTTCCTGTACAATTTGTGGCATGAAAGCCAAACATGGCCCATCTTCCCTGTAACGTGGCCTGCCTGGTGGATGACAGCCTCCTTGGAATCCACACAGGCATCCAAAACTGGAACCCCTGCTCAATTACTGTTCCTGGCTGGTGATTTGGTGACTCAATGGTTCTACAGCCTGGCAGTGGTCTGAAATTGCAAGTAGCATATGCTTGTCTAAGCCAGAGAGGGCTAATATTAAGCTGGATCTAGGTGACCAATTCTTTTCTTCCTGAATTACTAGCCACGGGCTGGGTGGAAATAAAGGGGTGTGGGAGGTGACAGTGAGAAATGTCATGGGGCTGAATGCAATCTGCTGCCCTTTTGGCTTTTATCCCTGGTTTAAACTATTGTCAAACGTTTCAAATTAATAAGGCTACAAAACCTTCTCCTGAAGTTTGATTTCTTCTGCTCTCCAACTGTTCTTCCAGGTATTCTTCCTTCAGTTTTGAGCCTATTATTTCTTTTCCTCAATAGCAGCTGGAGAGCATTACTAATAAGTGTCCTGTTCTAAGAACTTTTACGTATCGGATATCCTTATCGTGTCCTCCCTTGAGACTTCAGTTTCACTTTATGCTATCTGTTGATTATGTTCTCATAGGCATTCAAACTCAGGATCCTCTCTGTTTCTCTCCTATGAACTCTTGAGTGTATCATTCTTCCCTAAATCACAAATTGTGTCCCTCCAGCCATGGTCATGGTAAGTCAGGAAACCCACCATTCCACTATCAATTTGTACAGGGGCATTATGATACTGGCTGATTTGTCGTCAATTCCCTTTCTTTCTTTTTTAAAGATTTTTTTATTTTCATACTACAAGACTAACAACTACAAAAACTAACAACACTACAAATACTAGAACACTAGACTAAAACCTAAGCTATACAAGGATCATATAGAAAGATTAATCATTAGCTTAAACAAAGTTCCCTTTATGTTATAATTATTGGAATGGCATAGTTTCTTATCGCTTCTCTACCAACTAACGTTTAAAAAATTAAATCAGGTAAGTATGGCTTTAACAATTTAACTTTCTTTCTTCTGAACTTCTTTTTGTCAAAATTCCATTGGACCTTCGGGACTTTTAGGGCTGCCACCCCTTTCTCTGGTTCTCGCCCTCTTCTGGTTTGCTGCCCGTTGTACTTTCCATACTTTCAGATCCAAATGTGCTGCTTTTTTCTTCCCGATCTTTTTTCCTCTGCTGGTCTTTTGTCATACGCTAGTCTTTATTGCCGTTCCAGAAACAGCTTTGCTTTAAAGACAGAGTCCATCTTTTTTCTTTTT
>NW_015167064.1:542574-546882 GCF_001447785.1 Gekko japonicus
ACTTAAGATTTGCTTCAGATTCTCACTCTTCCAGTCTTTGTTGAATTGCTTTTGACTTGGCTTCTTCACTGCTTTTACCATCTCCTCTGATTTTACATTTAGCTCTTTCAGCTGATCCTGGTTGTGGAAATTGGTCATCTGATCCAACAAAGGGCGCAATGCAGTAGCTGTCATATTGGGAAGGTCAGTACTTGCTTTTGGTTTAACAACCAGATGTGCTGATCTTGCAGTTCCAGGAGAGTACCTCAATCCCGTCACCATCTTTTTTTGCCCGAAAAGTCATTGTTTACAGTTCAGAGAAACTTTTTGGTTTGTTTTAAAAGTCACTGAAAGTTCATTTAAGAAGTCGCTCTAAAGAAATCCATACTTTACTTGATTCAATCCAAAGTCACGGTTGCCTCTAGCCCCTTCCATCGCTTAGAAAGATTGCTTAAGGTTGTGGGGGGGGGAACGAACTCCCTCCCCCTGCTTCATTACAGATTGGGGCTTTGGCTGCTTATCTGCATAGCCGGTTAGAGAAAAACAGCACTCACGCTTCATTCCATGCCAGCTGCAGAGCTAGGGAGAGCTTTGAAGTTTCACTTGATCACTTGCTTGCTTGTTCGGTGTGCACCTCTTAGTGCCATGACGGCGCCATGGCAGCAGGACCTATTGGGGCAAAGAGGAGCCTCGATTCCTTGGCCTCAGCCTTGGAAGAGGCACCCCTCGTGCCTCAGCCTGGGAGTCCCCTACAAGAACTCCAAGGGGGGGGGTCCGGATCAACCGACCCCCCTCCCGTCCTCCGTGTCACGGGTCGCTTCCATCAGTGCTCCAATGGAGCATGCCTGCCATTCGAGTAGCCAAAACTGAAAACCAGTTCCCTTTCTAATAGTCCCCAGCATAGCGTTGACCTTTTTTTATTGCAGTTGCACATTATCTTGACATTTTCAGTGAGTTATCTATGATGACTCCAAGATATCTCTCCTGCTCAGTCTCCGCCAATTTGGACCCCATCAACGTGTATTTATAGGTAGGATATGAGCACATTTGGTTGTTGAATTTAGCATGTTCAAAGGTGATCAGTTGTGAGCCAATCACTCAGTCTATTAGGTTCATGACAAGCAGCCATGAATGCCTGCCAAACTGGTTTACATTGGATTTCCCCAAAGCTGTGCATAAACAAAGATGCTGCTGATTCATAGTCATCAGTGGCCATTAGTGTCACTAAGGACTACTTAGACAAATATCAAAGGATAGAATTTTATTGAAACACAAACTTTATAACTTTATTGATGATTGACTTATATGATCTGTGAGTGATCTAACTGTCTATTTAAACAATTGCCTTCAGTTATGCAGCAAGGATAGCAAGATAGCAGAACTCAGGCTGTATGAGAATGTGCATGTGCAAAAAAACCAATGGCATTGTACTGCATGGTAAGGAATACTGTGTAACAACCTGCCAAACAACCTGAACAGATCAATGAGCCATCAAACTGGTCATTGAAAAAAATCAGGTTTCTGTTTGCAACTAACGAACAAGACACAAGCTGAATTGATGGGTGTTTGAGAATCCCTAACTCCATAGACAAACAGGGCTCCTACTTCCAAATATGGAAAATGGGATTTAGCAAGTATAGAAAGACTACGCTGCCTTGCATGATCCTGTCCAGTTCTGTAAACAGCTATAGAACTGGCTGTTGCTTCCAAAATACATGTCAGAACTAGACCAGCTTGGGGCCCTGCAGGTGGCTGCACAAGGTCTCAGACCTGGAAATTCAGCTCAGGGGCCTGAGCTTGATGAGCAAAACTAGATACCGAGCTGACAACTGGGAGAAGTGGTGGAATGCAACAGGCAGAAGATTCATACTGCAGGGAATGACATTAGTGTTCCCTATTCCCTCTTGTACATAAACATGGCTCTGAGATATGAACAGACCAGGCTATGTTCCTGCCTCAGACCACAATCCTTCTGATTCATGTCCTGACAGTATATACGGCCGTATGTACACAATTGCAGGCAACAATGTGTCCAGATGGAGCTAAGGCAAAAAGTAGATGATATTCTAATGATACCATGTAGGGCAATAAATGTATACAAGAAAATTACATGCATCTCCGTTAATAAACAGAGAACAAAGCGTAAGTAACCAATCCTGGAATGAAAAGCTTCTCAGAACTGATTAAGATTCATATATCCAAAGTAGTAGATCCATCAAGTCTAGCCATGCACATACTCGATGCAATAATCAACCTCTAGGTATAATTTTTGTTGGTCCAGCCATGCACATACTCGATGCAATAATAAACCTCTAGGTATAATTTTTGTTGGTGTGTATCCGACAGCTGCTCTGAGCCTACAGCGACCCGGTGGAGAGCCTGTGCTGCTGACCTCTGATGCTCTCATTCCTCTGCATGCATATTTTAACATTATTACAAAAGGTTTCATTTACAATTTACAGGCTGAGCAGCAATGAGTACATTACGTGGAGGTCAGCCTCAAACACTCTTTCCAGTGATGGAATTATAGTTTAAACAGCTGGAGTACGGTCCCAGGAGGGACACCAGGAGATGGTTCCTTTACAGCAGAATAAATCCATCAGACATATTTCACATGCCTGATAACATTAATAGATAGCAAGGCTTCTTAATATTTAATGAAGTCACTGGAGGTTGTTTACTAAGGAAAAGAAAAAGAGTGATCAAGAAGGCCTGATCGCATCCTGTTGACAAATAATGGCATCGACAACACCTAAATCTTCTCCTTGAGTTTCTAATTCTCCCTCCGCCTTCCATCACAGATGCACTTGAAGGAATTTGGCCAGCATATGACCTGCTCTGTTCCTAGGGCATGTGTACATGAGAATGTTTTCAGTTTAGAGGTTCAGAAGTTAATCATTTCCATGTTAGTCACAATTTACTGGAGGTCCCGGAACTCTTCAAATAGCCGGGGAGAAAACACAAAAGGGAAGACAGAGATCCAGAAAGTTATATATTGAACTTCAGCCAAAATAATCCAGGGTGGGTCAAGGAATGTTTTCCCCATTAAGAAAAAGGTAGTGAATTGTGGCAGTCATAAACCATGTGCAATTTTGTTCACAGCCTACAACGTATAGTAGAATTCCTTTCTAAAAATCTACTGCTGATCTCAGTTTTGTAATTATTCCAGCGCTCAGATTTTATTGTACATGGACTTACATTTTTCCGTTCACATTTAATTTATTTTTTATTTAGAAAACTGCAAATCTATACAATGTGACATAAAATAAAATACAATATTAGTGGCTATCTAAATCAGAGAGAACAAAGCATATGGTTGAATACCTTTAAAATTATCGTTCCAAAATAATGCAGACATTGACTATTTCTAAATAAAATTGTTTTGCAGTTTTCAAACCTGTTTTCAATAAAATAGCAATATCCCAAATCATTCTAAAACTGGAGGTACAACTGAATTTTTCCAGCACAGTAGTAAACAGTAGATATCTTGACAGCTGTCAATAAATCAGTGGCTAAGTTTTTTTCAACCAGCTTGTTTAAATAATTCAACAAGATGAAGGTCCTAAGATTTGTTCAACATCAAGCAAACCACTTTTACAAGCCTTTTTAAACATTTCACAGTCCCCCAAAATATGTAGCTTAAGGCTTTTTTAAAAAATTAAGCCATAGTGTGGATTCCCCAAGCCTTTGGAATAGCCTACAAGGAGAGGTGAGGTGGGAGGGCTGCCCTTCTAGCTTTCTGTAGAGGCTGCAAAGTAGAGTTATTGGTGTTACTTACCTTAGGTTCTGAGAGATTAATGAAATAATATATAAAAACAAACAGATAAACAAACACACATCAATCTGGGTTGAAATGGAGGAAATTGGAAGGAGGACATCTGCATAACCATTTCCCCTCTATAAATTTTATCACTCAAAATTACCTTCCCCAAGCAGGATTTTCACTTCCATGGAGGAAGGGAACATGGAAAATATAGGATCGCTGTGTCTTTGCCCTCACGGGTAGCCTAGGAAGCGCAAGAAAATGTTAAGATGGGAAAGAACAACCTCTTGTTTCTGCTTTTCCAAATGCCCAAGGTGATTCTGGCTAACCAAAATGGAGGTCCATCTAATGTGGAAGTCCCTCAGGGGTTCTGAGAGGTTATTCCTATTTCCCACAGGACTTTTGTGAAAGCCCAAAATTAAATAATGATTTATTTACTTTTCACACATACCCAAATTCCATTCACATGACTGTCAGCAGTATTCAGCACCGTATTTTTGAGAACCAAAAGACATGGTGGTGACAGTTCTGGATGGTTATTAAAAACTGTCCCAGTTTCATGGAAA
>NW_015167064.1:546892-553204 GCF_001447785.1 Gekko japonicus
GAGTGGATTGGGGGGTCCAATTAAAACAGCTTTAAAAAGGGCATGATGGGAACAGAACCTTCCCCATGTCCAAGGCTTATCTCCTACAACCCATCCCCCTACAATGCTTTTCTTCTTGAGGTAGCACCTGGCACCTAGCCAGGATTTTTCATTTTGTGGGGCAATTTTATTTCTTGTGGGTCACCCATTATGTTTATACATATACTTTAAAATTATAAATAAATAATAAAGACAAGTCATTTATCACTCAAAAATGTTTCAGGTTTATTTCAAAAATGCTAACCATTACATACTAACCATTACTGACCTTGTGATTTGTCACATAAAAATGTTTCTGGTTTATCACAAAGATTGCTAACCGTTATAGAACTACCCAAAGGAGTCTCAGAGCAGCTCCAATCCCTTTCCCTTCCTCTCCCCACAACAGACACCCTGTGAGGTAGGTGGGGCTGAGAGAGCTCTTTTGAGGACTGCTCTTGAGAGAACAGCTCTGAGAGAACTTGTGATTGACCCAAGGTCACACCAGCAGCTGCATGTGGAGGAGTGGGGAATCAAACCTGGTTCTCCTAGATTAGAGTCCACACTCTTAACCACTACACCAAACTGGCTCTCATAGTATGTGTTACTGAAAACAGGAAAATAAAATAAATCATACCTAATCATACTCTTAAGTGTCCTTGATCAGATTACACCACAATATCCAGAGACTTCAAACATAAACTGCATTTTTAGCGAATAGCCCTTGCTGTGTCCTTGAGCTGATAAGGCACTAAGTTCAGAACTGGGGGACAATCCACCTGCTCTCTCCAAAGTATCGGCAGACAAATAAAATCAAGAAAATCACACCCACACCATGAACTTTGTCTTTTAAAAATAATAAAAATAAATAAAGCATGACATTTGTCTTTACAACCCCACCCATGAGATTACACCTTGAAATCAGACAGACACTGTTGGGATTCTTAAACAGTAATTTCAGACTTGGGATCTCCAGGTCCCTCCTGCAGTCTGGCAAGGGAAATCTACCCCCCCCCCCCCCTCCCATAGGAAACAATTGACACAGACTGTTGGGCTGGATGGGTCTCATTGGCCCATCTGTCCTTAAAACGGCTACTAAAAGACCCCCACCAGAATCTCCATCCTCCCAGCTTCCCCCTTACAACATCCATCTCCATCCTCCCCACCCTCTCCAACCAGCCTTGATCCTCCAACTGATGCCCCAAGTCAACTTAACTCCGAAAGCCACATTGGAGAATATAACAAAGTGGAGAGAGACTATTTTGCACAACTGAAGTGCATCTGTTCAAACAACTTACAAATTTTTTTAATGAACCAAGCGGATAGATTACACTTGTCAGGGATGCTCTAGGCTGATCCTGTATTGAGCAGGGGGCTGGACTAGATGGCCTGGATGGCCCCTTCCAACTCTTGTGATTCTGTGAAAAAGCAAGATGTTTTCTTGCAACATCACATTTGAGAACTGTACATCTCAGCATAGAATACTCAAGTCACCTTGTGGCTCCTACCCCTCTGCTACCACTCCAGTAACTGAAGTTTGAAGCCTTCCTCCAGTCTAAGGATGCTTACTCTTTCTGCTAAGTTTGAAGCCTTCCTCCAGTCTAAGGATGCTTACTCTTTCTGCTATTGAAGGGACTCTTAAGCTGAAGGAAGGGTGGCTCCAACACCAAAACAAGGCAAGGGGCTTTTCTCTTGCAGGGTCTATTGAAGGGACTCTTAAGCTGAAGGAAGATTGGATCCAACACCAAAACAAGTGCCAGGGGCTTTTCTGTCGCAGGGACTCACTGGCAACCAGCCAAGAAGACTCAAGCTTCCATGTGGAAGGCAGCTCCTTCCCTCCCCAACCCCAAACATACGCAAGACAAGTGCAAGTGACTTTTCTCTTGCAGGGACTCTGACTGGCAATCAGGCAAGCCGGCTCAAGCCCCCACCTGGAAACAGGCACCTTCCCTCTCCCACCCCAAAACAAAGAGGCTCATGACGAGCCTTGTGCTGTGTTTAACTTTAAAGCCCATTGGGGCTAGGAAGAGAAATGCGTGGCATGGCTACTGGGGCACTCCCAGTCCCGAGCCCAACCTTCCCCTTGGGCAGAGAGAGGCGAGGGGGAGACTTACTGATCCAGTGGCCTGTGGGGCATGAGAGCAGCAGATCTTCTTGGGCTCAAGCTTCCACCTGGGGTCTTCCCGGCATTCTAGTTGAAGCCGAAAGAAAGGCGGAGCCAGGACAAGTGCTTCCCTTTTGAGGGCAGGGCTTTCCTTGCTGTTGCCAAGAGCAGATACAGAGAGCTGTTGGGGGAAAGGGCAGCGTGTGGCTTGCTGCCACCCCTAGCAATGACAGCGAGGGTAAGGAATAAGTGTTGCGCTGTGTTCAGCTTTCTGCCTGTTTAGGGCAGAAAGTCGTGGGGGCCTGGCAGAAAAGTTGGGGAGGCAGGCCCCCAAATGCCCCACTGTAGCTACGGGCCTGTACAGTAGCACCCTTCTATCCTATCCTTCTGTAACCCATGCAGTTTTATAGCTGTTAACAGCATACAGAGATCAGGCACGCCTGCTTTTTGCCAATAGGTGGTGTGGCAATTAACTCCCTTTCCCCCCTTCTATACTTAGTTAGTGAGCATGCTCAGTGCTTGTAGCCTTCCCTAAAGGAGGCTGGGTATTCCCAGCAGCCAGCAGTTCAGCCTGGCCCAGAAAGAGGCAACATCTTGGGGAGAGGCCTGTATAGACTTTGCTGTGTTAAGGCCTGCCTTGAATTATTGCAGGTAAATGCTGTTAACCAATGTAATTATTAGAGATCCTTTCAAACAAAGGTGAAGTTACTTCTTGGGAAGTTATTAAATGTTGGTTTGGGACTATTAAGATACTTAATAGTAATTTCATATGATTGTGAAAATATGTAATTTTATAGTTATTGATCCTTTTAAACATCTTCCTTAGTATTCTGTTTGTTAATGCAATGAGCAGTTCAGCCTGGCCCAGAAAGAGGCAACATCTTGGGGAGAGGCCTGTATAGACTTTGCTGTGTTAAGGCCTGCCTTGAATTATTGCAGGTAAATCCTTCAGTCAACTGAGAAGAGCTGCAGCCTCCTAAGTACAGCCTGGAAACCTCATGTGCTGTTCCAGTATCTGTGAGCTTACAACATATGGACTTACAATATATGTATTATTTATGTGCTTAGTAATTTTTCTGTTCTGTGCATCTTTGTGGATGCTGAAGATATCTGTACTTAGTAATATCCTGAAGATTAATTGCTATGAAGTAATAGCAACTAACCAAAAGTGAATGAGGATTTATATGAAAACCTCCATACTTTGTTTATATAAAGAGTTTATTTTAAACGTTAAAGTGCATTGGTTGTATTGCCTCTTTTATGTCTGTCTTTAAATACATGTGTAGTAACAGCAGTTACATATTCTTAATAACCATCAGGGGTCTTGTTGTAGAAAAAGAGCTGCCGGAGCTCATTAGCATAACTCATTAGCATAACTTATTTGCATATGCCATGCCCCCTGACATCACCGGAAGTGACAGAAGGCCACACCCCCTGACATCACCGGAAGTGTGTCAGAAGGCCCGGCTACTTACCCTCCTGCTTCATCCTCATTCCCAAACGGAATGAGGATCGAAGCAGAGGGCGGGGTAAAGAAGGGGGCGGGGCTTCACCACGTGACCGCCCCGCCCCCTAGAGGTTCTCTTCCGGAGCTCCGTACCTGAGAGCTCCCCCCCGACTAGAGCCCTGATAACCATAGGTGGGAGTTCCGCTGTCAAAACCGACTGAACCTGCCCACTCTCCCTACAGATATTAGGACCTTAGTGGGTTACACTTCCTCAGAGTGTTCAGCATGGTATACATGGCTCGCCTTTCCTCCATTTTATCTCCACAACCACTCTGTGATGTAGGTTAGGCTAAGAGCAATAACTGGACCAGGGCCACCCAGAAAGTTTCAAGGAAAGCAGGAATTTGCACTGTATTGTATTGCACTGTAACAGAATGTACTGAATCACACTGTTTGTGATCAATCTTGCAATAGGGTGTGGTTTTCAGTTTAACGTGGTGAAACTGACTAGGTGGACCTAAGTCCAAATATGTGAAAGTCATTAGAACCGTATGTGGTGCATGGTCCCCCCCTCCCTGCAACATTCCTATCCAGTTTTATATCTGCTATTCCTTTAAAAGTCAAGAAGGGAGCAGATGGGGGAATTTCCTGAGTGCACAACTGCTGCTCTGCTGATGAAGTGCTGTCATTCACAGAGATAAAAATCTCCACCACCCTTCACCCTTTAAAACAAATCATTTTCAGGTAAAACATATTTAAAATAATTGAAAGCAAAACATTAAATCAAGAGCAGATGTTCCAGATTGACCCCAGGAATATTTAACTACCTTTAGGACAAATACAGAGCACACTGGCTTTGCAGAAAGATGCCTAAGATTCTGATCTTCTACAGAACACACTGAGACTTTTCCAAAAGTGTCTTGTCCCTTTCTCTCCATAGCATGCAGATTAAAAGATTAGTTGGTTTAGAAAAGGACATTGTCAGAAAAAACAGAATCACTCAGAGCATAGAAGAAAAGATACAGGTGAACTGCACAAAATAATTAGCCATGCTGGAACAGAAAGTTAACTTTCATAGGGAATGTCCTCTGGAATCTGCTAATATCTCTTTAGTCATCCTTCTAATTTAGAGACACTTCTGTCAATGTACAAGAGCTTTCTCCTCCCCACTCAATGTGATGATAAGCCCAATCAGAACCCATTCAGCTATGAATCACTGGCCAAAGATGAGCAGCCATGTGAAATAGCACAGGTTTCTCTGAACATACCAATTGTGCAGATAATGACTTTTAAATCTGAGAACTGTTTGTTAATTGTTAGTGAATTGTCAAATCCATTCAGTAAATGTGGTTTTCAAAACAAAAAACAGATAAAGGAAGAAGAGAAAAGCAAAGAAACAGAAACATAATCTGTTTGGCTCAAAATTCAACAACAGTAAAAGCAAGAACTGATTTCCAGATAGAATAAATAATTCCAGGCTTTCTATCATTTTGGCGAATGAATATCGCACAGCTGAGATAGAAGCCCATTTGGAAATCCTATCAAAGGAATCTCTCTCTCTCTCTCTCTCTCTCTCTCTCTCTCTCTCTCTCTCTCTCCCCTCCCACCCAAAGGACTCTGAGGAAAACATCAGTCTGTAAGCTTTTGAAGTTTTGCTCCCCACCCCACCACCACATGTTTCTTTTTGTCTGAAGTACCAGGATGCAGACTGATTACTAACCATACATTTGCCACCTCATGGATGACAGTTGGGGAATGTATATTCCTTCCTCTAAAATATTTTATGTCGCCATTCCACCCAATCAGGGTTCCCAGTGCAGCAAACATGAAAACATTAAAACATATAAACAAAACCAATATAATTCAGTTTAAAAACTCCATAAACATGCAGCACCAGAACCAGGGAGGAGGCCAATAACCATTATTAGGGCTATGCCAAATGAAACAAAAAGTCTTCACCCACTGGTGGAAGATATCAATAGAGGGAGACAAACAAATTTCTCTGGGGAGGGAGTTCTAAAGCTTTGTTGCCACCACCAAAAAAGCCCTTTCTCAGGTTTAGCCTTAGATGGCTGGTCCACTAGTCCACTATTTCTTTTCAGCTACTTTTGACAATTTGTCCTCATAGATGTCTTCTTCAGCACCACCTCCTCTTTCAATCACAATATAACCTCCTTGTTAGCAGATCATTATTGCAAGTTCGGCTCATGAGCACGTGTATGATAAGAATTCTTGTGCCTTCTTTCTCTCCTGTGAATTTTCAAATATTTCATTTTTCTTTGGTAGGTGAACTTTTATTCCTTTAAATTTTTTTTTTCTAATCTACAAAACTACAGGGTCAGGGTAATGGAACAACCTAAAATAAAGAGTAACAAGGATCCATAATACAGACATATAAAGTTATTGATACCTCTCTGTTATGTTAGTAGTCAAACATGAAGATTACTAATGCAAAAATGTCAAGCAAGCAATCACAGTCTCTTTAACTAAGGTGTAAATATAAAATTAAAGTTATGCATTAAAATAAACAACAGGCTATCAGAGTTAATCTATTTTGCAATTACATTTCCTCTTATCAAAGTCCAAATTAATTTTTAGTTCTGCTTCAGAGAGTTATGCCAGACTCTTCAAGATGGTATCGCAGTCTTCTTCTTCTTCTTCTTCTTCTTCTTCTTCTTCTTCTTCTTCTTCTTCTTCTTCTTCTTCTTCTTCTTCTTCTTCTTCTTCTTCTTCTTCTTCTTCT
>NW_015167064.1:553240-558167 GCF_001447785.1 Gekko japonicus
TCTCCCTTCTCCCTTCTCCCTTCTCCCTTCTCCCTTCTCCCTTCTCCCTTCTCCCTTCTCCCTTCTCCCTTCTTCTGTGTCTTTGTTCTCCTCCACTTTCTCAGGTCCATCTTCCACTTTCTGTTGTTGCTTCAGGAACATCTGCTTTATTTCTTTCTAGCTGAAATTTCTTTGAGTTTGTTTTGCAACGTATCCATTTTGAGATTAAGGTTGGTCATCTGGTCCAGTAGAGGACGCAAAGCTATAGCAGTCAGTTTGGGAAAGTCTGTGGTTACTTCCAGTCTGGTGACTGGCAATGCTGTGCTGGCAGTTCGTATTATAAGTTTCGCTTTCAATACCATTTTTTCTGCTCACTGCATCATTGTTTATACAAGAGGAAAGTTTAAAAGTCCTCCGTAAATCTGGAATTTATCACTTTCTTGCTAGTCCGCCGCACACTTCATCGTAATCCACTTCCTTCAAGACACCCTTTCAGCCCCTCGCTTTAAACTCAGTCATTTCGGGATCGGGCATTCCCCTCCCCCTTCCGTTTGTTTGGGGCTTTGGGGTGGCTTTACTAGTAATGATTTATCAATTGTTTGCTGGATCATGGCTTCACTCACGTTTGTACTTGCGTTCGCTTGGCATGTAGAGAGAATCGTTACTCGGGATCCTTGTGCACTCTGTCCAGTGTGCACCTCTTGGTGCCATGTTGGCTCCGTGCCATGGGGGCTTATCGGGGCAAAAAGGTGCCTCAATTCTTTGGCTTTCGCCTTGGGACAGGCACTTCTCTTTTTTTAAATAAATGTTTTTTATTTTACACACTTACAGACAAACAAAGAAACAAACATATATGAGAGCAATCATAGCTTCATCAGATCTCTTAAGTCATCCTAGTACATATACCAATTAAACAATTTTCACTCAATAAATAATTATTATTACTACTAACCTATGTTTAGCCATCTAACCTTTTATATTTCTATTCTATAAATCTAACTAGACATATATCTTAAAATTAATCACTTCAATCTATAATTTCCATTTCATTTCTAATACTAATCAAAAACAAGTTTTCTCCTGTTTAAGCTTTTAATAATAACCCTTTATAAACTAATATTGATATAATTGTTATACTGTTCTTGTAAATACATTCTATAAGATTCTCTATACTTATATTTTCTCTAAACATTCTTCTCTAAAACTCTTTGTTCATATGGACATTCATAGCCTGTATTTATAATCTATATATTTATAACCTTTCCCCCCTTGTTTTATCAGAAAGTTAGTGTGTCACATGTTTATAAGGCTTTTCAACAGTTTTACAATCCTCTCAAATTAATTATAATATGTAATTTTAAAAATACCTATTACACCAAATGTATGTTCAATTTATAATTGCAAATGTAGTTTCTTCCTTCCCTCCCCCTGGGAACCTTAACAAAAAAGAGCTCTGGTTTGTTAAATCAGTCTTGTTTTTTTCTTTTTCTTTTTGTACTTCCATTTTTTCACTAGTGTCATCAGCCTATATTTTTCTTTCTTGTATGTGTAGGGGGTCTCTTTTAATTGTTGTCTTCTCAATTCAGGTTTTAAGGTGGTTATAATTTCTATTATTTCTGTTTCCTCTTCTTCTTGAGATGCAGTTTGAAGAATTCCCAGATTCGTTGGTCTTTTGGTGGTTCTGTTGTTGTTAGCTTCTGTTCCATCTCCTCTCTGTAGTATGGCTTGGAAGGTTCCACGGTTTAACAGTTCTTTACAACTTTGTTGTGTATTTAGCATTTTGGTGTGCTGAGAGTCCTTTTCTTTATATATTAAGTCCAGTTGCTTATGGTACTCCCCTGCAGCTTGAATAGTTTGTTGGTGATCCTTGCCCTCTTCTAGCATTGTTTGTTGGTAACATTCCTTTATCTGGTTTGTAGTTTGGCTTAATAATATAGCCTGTTTATCAATTGCAATTATTAGTGCATCCTCCAAAGACAGAGTAAGATTATTCACCATCCTGTCCCAAATCTCCTCACATGCCAGTTGCAGCTGATTGCTTTCTGAGGAATTTCTCAAGGGCATATTGTCTGGTATTTTACTTTGTAAATCCATTTTTACAACTGTTCAAAAGGTTTCAGCAAAATCCACAGTCACAACTCTTTAAGTAGGCAGTGGGGATTCTCGGCTCAAATCCACTGCTTAGATGTTACTGGAGGCACTAGACATAATAAACTCATCTGTTCCAAGCACTAATACATGACGTCATCAGAAATCATCGCACAGTAAGAAAATTAAACTCCAAATAACTCTTTTTCATTCTTCCTTTTCAAAAGAACAAAGAATGCTAAAGTTCTTTTGTATAAGCTCAAATAGGAGTCTCTTTTTGCCTTGATTTAAAACTCGCTCAGGTTTCTTTATGTAAAATGGCCACTCTGTGGGGGAAGAGGGGGGGGGGAATCCCTCCTTCCCAAGTCTTTTTGAAATTCAGAGAGGCTTAAGTGGCAAAGCAAACGCTTCTTCTGTGTTACATTCACAGGTACTTACAATTTAATGGTGTAGTAGCTTGATTAGGGGGTGTGGGGCTCGTGCTGGCGGTGAGCAAGGGCCCAGGGCAGGGGTGGAGGCGCAGTCTCCCTCCGGGCAGCACAGGAGGAACAGCAGGAGCGGCGCGGCCAGGAGCATCTCCTGCGCAGCGCAGAACTCCTCCTCGCCAGTCCACAGCGCAGAACCCCTCACTGCCGAGCCACTGGAGGGGGCTGGCCTCGGCTTCCGCCTCCCGCAAGGGGCAGGACCCAGTGCTGGCCGGGCCTGGGTATTCCTCACCAGTGCGGGGACTCTCCAGGACAGTCGGAGGACGGGGAAAGCCCTTGAGAGATGCGGCTTTCGGCCCTACGCACTTCACCCTCACTCGGCAGCCCCCAAGGGCATAGCCTGGGTTGTTCCTTGCACTTCACCGGCAGCAGGGGGGCAGCTTCTTGTGGGCGGGGCGGGGCCTGGGGGCTTTCTCATGGGGAAGTGGCAGTGGCCATTCCTCCTCCTCCGGGCGCAGTGGGCGGGCAGTTTCAGGTGGCCCCGAGCCAGGCCAAAAGCAGGCCGGCTGGCCGGGGCCCCTCACCTCCCCCCCGTCCGCCCCAAGGCTACCTGTGGAGGAGGAGGAGGAGGAGCACCTTCCCGGAGCTGGGTAGGGGTGCCTCGCCGGGCGGCAGCCGTTGGGGATTTGCGCGGCCGCCAGGTGTTTAACATGTGGGATTTCCTGCTCGGGGGCGCTGATTGGGCCGGCAGTCCGGCAGTGGCCCCGCAGATTGGCTCCCTGCCTGCCTGCCTCGCCACGGGCCCCGCCGGCCCCGGGCAGCACTCCCCTCAGGACCCCTTTCCCCCAGCTCTTCTTGCCCTGGCTGGGCTCCGGGCGACGAGAGGCTGCCAGCGGCCGCCCCTGCCTCTCCTCCCGCGCCCTAATGGACGGCTCAAACTCTAGGCGAAGGCCTAGTTCACCTAGCGGGCGAGCCGGCCCTGGTTGCTCTCCAAAATTTATCCCTCATCCAAGCAAATCGACCTGAAGATTGCTGCCCAGATGCTTTAACCTCCTTGTACCACCAAATGTCCTCTGCCTTGTCTGTCTGGCTCTTCCTCATGCTTCTGTTCTGCAAGCTAAGTGGCTGCCATGCATCTTTTCTATCAGTTCTCCCGTAGACTGTAATGATAAACATGAGTGTCTTTCATTGCCTTAAAAAGGGGTCCCTTTTTTCTATCTACCTGAAATTTGGCAATGTGAATGTCCTCATGTAATACTACAATTTCCCTGTGTTTCGTCCAATTTGGATGGAAAACCAAGGAGGGGAGGGTATATTCCATTGAAACCAATGACATATAACAAAATATAGAATTATGAAAATGAAACAACAATGATGAAAGAAAGGGAAATGAAGCAAACCCACAGAAACAAACCAATAACAAAGCAGTCCCTTTTGAAATTAATAACAAAAACAAAAGAAACAAAACACTCTCTCATGCACAAGTCTACTGAAAACTTTCGTTTCCCATCTTGTCTCGGAATATTTCAAAAGCTCAGGAACTTTTTCATCTCCTCACACAAGCTGTTGCCTCATTGCTCAGCTTGTCTTGAGTAATTGCCTTTGTGAGGTGGGGATTGGGAATACCAATTCATTTCATAGAGGCCAGGTACTGCTCTGAAGGTTGCTTCTTTCCTGATCTGCATTTGAACCTTTGACCACGAGGCAATGGGGTTGTGAGATTCATTACATCAACCTCCTGATCTTTTCAGTCTGAAAAGCATTCTCATTTTTCAACCACAATAACTCTGTCCAAAGACAAGCAACGTTTTGTGTTGTGAAATTACATGTCCCAGCTCTCTCAATACAAAATGAGACCTTTAATGCCTTTTTTTAAGAGAGAGAGAGAGAGAGAGAGAGAGAGAGAGAGAGAGAGAGAGAGAGAGAGAGAGGATGTAAACTGATGAACAATTTGTTTGAGTTGTTTAACGGTCTTGGTTTTTCACAGATTACAATAATACGACAAAATGACTAAAACATACGAGATTTTGAGAAGACCCTAATCTCTGTGAGAGTTTCTCTAAATAACACAGCTACCAATTCTCAGAAGTGCTACCTGTTCCACGCTCAGGGCCGGAGAGACATGCACATTCTCAATGCGTGGATGAGATGATGGTGTAGGGGGGAAGGGTTCCAGTTTGTTTGGCACTGGGATGCTTTTTGGAACAAGAGGGAGCTGTACAAAAGAGACAGTCTCCACTTGTCCCAAGAAGGAACCAGGCTGCTGGTGCTTAAAATCAAAAAGGTGGCAGAACAGTTTTTAAACTGAATATTGAGGGAAAGCCAACAGGAGATGGAAAAGTCTCTGGTTTGGGAAGGCTCATCTCAGAGAGATGAGGGGGTAGCTGTTGCTTTTCTACAGGGAGGTGGATTGGAAGTGTCCACTGAGACTATTG
>NW_015167064.1:562264-562395 GCF_001447785.1 Gekko japonicus
CTCACAGGGTTGTCTGTTGTGGGGAGGGGAAGGGAAAGGAGTTTGTAAGCCACTCTGAGACTCCTCTGGGTAGTGAAGGGCAGGGTATAAATCCAACCTCTTCTTCTCCTCATAGCTGAAATGGTTAAGGC
>NW_015167064.1:562571-603731 GCF_001447785.1 Gekko japonicus
CTTTGGGTTTCTTTCTGCCTTTTTGATAGGATTTCCTCTCCCTCTTCATAGCCACATGAGTAAGGATATCTTTCCTCAGTCGGAGGCAACTGAAGGGAAGGGGAAGGAGATGGAAGAGCAGGACCCAGAAGGACCCAGAATTGGCATGAGATCAAGGAAAGGTCCCCATCCCATCCAAGCTGGGAGTGGTCAGTGCCGGATTTATGCATAAGCTAAATAAGCTACAGTTTAGGGCCTCGCAATCTGAAAAATCTCATAGAAAAATCACTCAAATGAAGTCAGCCATATCACAATGATAAATTCTAAATAATTTTAAATATACAAAATATAGGTAAAGGTAAAGGTTAAAATGATTTTAAAAATCTCATAGAAAAATCACTCAAATGAAGTCAGACATATCACAATGATAAATTCTAAATAATTTTAAATATACAAAATATAGGTAAAGGTAAAGGTTTCCCTTGCTCAAAAGCCAGTTCCAGAGAGGGCCCTGCAGGAGTATCACTCACTAGGTTGAATGGGGCTTCCTCATCTGCCTCTGTGGGGGGGAGAACAGCCCGTCAGTGTATTTTCTGTTGCTCTCTCACTCCCCCACCCCAAAAACGGTCTTGCTCTTGTGATCTTGTGGTATATTCATTGTATACATGTAGTGGAATTGTCTGCTCTCTTCCCCTAATATCTGTGTGATTTGGTTTGGTCCTGTTGGATGGAGCTCTTGTTTCAGTTTCGTTTTGTATATGCTGAATGGACCTGAGAACAGGCGGCTCAGTGAGTACTCTAGCCTGGGAACCCACAGCCAAAGGGAAACATTACAGTGTAAGCCTTCAAGCTCCTTTTTAACTGCTGGGGGGGGGATTTGGAACTTGGGGGGGAAACAAACATGCACAGAGGTTTTCATTTTCTTTCCCTTTCCTTTCTTCCATTTCTTTCTTTCTTTGTTTCCTTCTCTTTCTTTGTTTCCCTTTCCCCCATTTCTTTCTTTCCCTTTTTTCTATTTCTTTCCCTTTCTGGGAGCCCTCTATCCATGCCTTGGCTAGGCATCAGGGAGGGAGCGGGGGTGCATCTCAGTGCTGAGCATATTTTTATTTGATTTCTTATTTGTTGTGATGTCAGTGCACTTTTTGTGATGTCAGTGCACATGGCTTTTTGGGGCCCCCTCACTTTCCCCAGGGCCCCCCCCACTAAAAATGTCCTAGCTACGGGCCTGCTCCTACTCATATGCCTGGTGGAAGAGCTCCGTCTTACAGGCCCTGCAGAACTGCACAAGGTCCCGCAGGGCCTGGATCTCCTCCGGGAGCTCGTTCCACCAGGTAGGGGCCGCCACCGAGAAAGCCCTGGCCCTGGTAGTGGCCAGCCTGGCCTCTTTGGGGCCTGGGATTGCCAGGAGATGTTGGATCCTGGACCGAAGTGCTCGCGGGGGAACATATGAGGAAAGGCGGTCCCTTAGGTAAACTGGACCCAGACCATATGTTTTGTTCATTGTTGTTTCTTTAAAAATGAATGTACAAATTTAAATTGTCAGGCGTGTTTCTAATCAAATTTGTTTTGTGCAATATCACATGAGATACAATACCATAATACTATATCAAGATGTGGTGTAAATTAATGTCATGGTTAGTCCTGCAACTAATTTTAATAATATTATGAAAGTTGTATTTTAATGAGGCCAATGTGCTATCACAGAGCCAGTTTGGTGTAGTGGTTAAGAGGGCAGTCTCTAATCTGGGAGAATGGGGTTTGATTCCCCACTCTTCCACATGCAGCTGCCGGTATGACCTTGGGTCAGTCATGAGTTCTTTCAGAGCTTTCTCTCAAAGGCAGTTTATGAAGGAGCTCTCTCAGCCCCACCCGCCTCACAGGATGTCTTTTGTGGGGAGAGGAAGGGAAAGGGATTGTAAACCACTCTGAGACTCCTTTGGGTATTGAAGGGTGGGGTATAAATCCAATCTCTTTATTCGCCTCTTCTCTGCTCAAAATGCAATTTAATCCAGCGGGGGGGGGGGGGCAACTATAGAACGGGGGGGGTTCCGCACACCTAAAAAGCAATTTAATCCCGGGGGGGGGGGGGGGACAACTATAGATCGGGTGGGATGCAGCACAAAATTTCCTGTTACGCTAGTGCTCTTACACAATTGGAAATGCAAGAAAAAGATAGTGATGGCCACCTGCACTATCGAATTAATTGCATTCCCATCTGCATTTTCACTTGTACCATCAGAAGTGTGCTAACTCCATTTGTGTTTCCTCTTGTGCCTCACTGGATCCAAACCAATGTCTGGTATTCAGATCTCCAGGTAGTCACAGGAATGTAGCAACTCCTAGTACTCTTCCTCACCTATAATATGGGGATAAGAACACTAATCTAAATTGTAAGGCTGTCTGTAGGATTATTGATTTTAAAACTATGGAATGATTTGTATACATATAAACAGCTTAATCATTATAATATTTTCTAGGATTAATGTATCTGATTTCAAGGGGCCTTAGTTTCTAGTACATGTGCATAACACTGCAACCTTAGTAAGATATTATAAAATTCTTTACATCCTTTAGAGCAACCCTAAATGGACTTATGCCTTTCTAAACCCATTGATTCCAGTGGATTTAGAAGGATATCAGACTGCTTAAGATGGCACTGTAAGTATATAGAACTTTTTCTTGTTCTTAATGAAGTAGTTTTTCAATACCTGTTGTTCATACCTGAGTAACTGAAAAGTCCTAGCTATAATTGTGGTGCTAATCCAGCAAGTTTGATTTCCATAGCAGAAATTACAGTTCTGCTGGTGCAGATCCTAAGTCCTTTTCTTTCTGAACCTTTCTGATTAACTTTTTTTGGGAAATAAAATTATTGTAGGCTGGATGGACAAATTCTTGTGTCAACTAGCTGGAGTGTGGGTCTTAGGTACAGAGGTACTCATCTCAAAACACAGTCCTTTGAAACCAAAAGACATCATGGGCATTTAAATGTGCATTTGGATTTGCATTCCCTTAAGATTAACAGAGAACAACCACATTTTCATGAACATCTGGATGCATATCAGATTTGCACCCAAAGTTGATAAAAGCAAGGATGTCTAAGATAATCCACAGAGTGTCATTATGGATATCTGAGTAGGGACAGGCACAAACTGTCTCACAAACATAAGTTCATGACAAATCGTGGGTGGTTTGTGGTTCGCAAACTGAAGTTCATGAACTGAAGAGCCACCACAAAATTTCACAGATTTTAAGGTGCGGGGCCATTTAACCCCTTGCTTTCTTCTCTTCACAAAAAACAGCTGAGCTTTGAGCCATTTTACCCCATGCTTTCTGCTCCCCGCCGCTCAGCTGTTTTTGCTCCAAGCCATTTAAACCCCAGCTTTCTGCTGCCCACCAAAAGCAGCTGGCACCAGAAAGCAGGGGTCATGAACCACTATGAACTGGATTGAATCATGAACTAACCACCCAGTTCATATTGATTTGCGGTTAGTTTTGTAGTTCAGTTGTGCCCATCTCTATATCTGAGTCCATGAGAAGGAAACCAGAAACCCTACAAAGGAAACGTTACAGGGATCACTATGCCCAGCTATTTAAATTCACATTGTGTCACTAAGACAGACACATTACAATATAGCATATTTAAACAGCAAAATTTTTGATTGTCCAAATGTTTTGGTGGTTAGCTATAACAAAATAGAAGCCAAACGCTGAGGCAAATTCATGTCTAGGGTTTGAACTACTATGAACCGTTCTAGAATGTAGATCAAAAATGTCAAAACAATTGTAGTCCATGGGCAAAGGTCTCTATTTCACTGCAATACAATGGAAAGTTAGAAGATATATGTTTTTATAAATCAACTTGCAGGTGCATCTCTGTATGTGCACATAGAAACAAAAATTCCTGACGTTCACATACACATGCATGAAAATATATTAAAGCTGTTTCCCACTCAGTCTAATGAGAAGTGCCTTTTTGACTTGCCTGCACCATCAGAATGTAATTAAGTCCATGAAGACTCAGGTAAGAGCACAAGACGTGCATTTAATTAAAAATGAAAATGAGGCTTTAAGTATCATTCAATTATCAGACTTTTTTTTTACCTTTACCAGTTCTGCTTTTTTTTGAGAGAGAGAGAGAGAGAGAGAGAGAGAGAGAGAGAGAGAGAGAGAGAGAGAGAGAGAGAAACATGTTCACATTTGCACATGGCACAATTATCATCACGAAATGCAGAAATGCCTGGGTAATTTAAATGGAGCCATGGAAAACAAAACATTTGCATAAATTCATGTTGGGCCCCTCCCCAAAGGAAAAGGCTTTCAGAACACAGAGTCAATGTATAGCTCACATATGGAAACAATGACATGATTGTTTACTTGCTGGTTTTAATGATATTCACTTTCTCCTAATCGTAATGTGGAAAATGTGAGTGCCAGATGTTAAGCCTTCAGCACTGAAGCAATGAGCACTAGAAGGTCTATTGAAAGAAATTTCTCCTGACACTAAAATATAATGTAACTCTTTGGTTTATTAATGCTGTGTATCATCTCTCTTTTTTTTCTCGAGAAATAGTTTTATTTGCAACTTAGATTTCCATATTTTAGAATGGTTCAGCAACAAATTTACATATTTCCTGGAATCCACAGATATAAAACCGGTAAAACACGCAGAGCATTATTAGATGGTAGATTATAATCCATTACTATTGTTTCAATTAGCAATGTAAAAGTGACCTGCAGTGTTCAGATGACCCACTAATGGTTTTAAATGCTTTCAAATATTAATGCAGGTTTTTTTTTTCTAAAGATGAATCCCAAACCCATTATTCCTGGAATAACTAGGAGCTGAAAAGCTGGCAATGAATGTGCATTATGTGGAAAAGCTCATGGTTAATTAAATGAATACCTAGCATTATACTAGTCACTCTAGTGCTACAAAATTATTTCTCATTGATTTTTACATTCCAAGTCCGTGATTCAATTTACTTCTGCAATTTGTGTTGTTGTGTCAATAAAAGGGAGCCGCTTGAAGATGGAAGCATTAGAGAGGGATAAAGACATTAAGGTCCAATGAAAGCTACACTTCTCTTATTTTTCCCCCCACTCTATTGAAATATCATTTGCAGGCAGCACTTTGTTATGTATTATTAATACAATTTTTGTTTGCTTCCATCTGCTCTCTTCATTCCTTTTTATAGTCGGGGCCTGGAATGTTAGTGATTGCTTCGGGGGTGAGTAGCTGATTCTTTTTTTCAGTAACAACTTCTCTCACTATCAAGAACAAAACACCATCAACACAAATCTGTTATTTTATGTTAAACGAGCTAGAAGAGCCACGTTCACAGAGAAATGAGGCAGGTGGGATTAGGGTGACACAATTTAATTCAACACATACATTTGGTCTTGAATCAAAATATTAAGCAAGATGTATAAGTAATTTCTTTCAGATCCCCCCCCCCCAAAGAGCACCACAGTAATATTGTATGTTTCTGCTCCGTTTTCGAAAGTATTGGTTTGGACGCAAAGGTCTACACAGACAAGGGAAAGGCTCCTTTGATTTTCTTGCCTGGGTTACAATCTCCTGCTCTCCCAGTGCTCTCAAAGGCAACTCTGAATTTGCTTGCAATGTGACAAAGGGGGCTAAGCCAGGAGGGTGGAGGAGAGAAATCAGTTATCTCGCCCCCATGCACAAACAGAACTGGACTGTCTTCTGCTTGCTATGTAGTATGGTGTAGACAGGGTGCCATAGTGGTTAGAGTGTTGGGCCAGGATCTGGGAAAACCAGGTTTGAATCTCCAGTCTGTCACGGAAGCTTGCTGGGTGACTTTGGGCAAGCAACACACTCTCGGCCTCACCTCACAGGGTTGTTGTGAGGACAAAATAAGCTGCTTTGAGTCCCTATGAGGAGGAAGTCGAGGTAAAAATTAAGTAAATAAATACTTCCGTAGAGCAGAGTGTCTGAGTTTACTGCCAGTTGTGTGGGCCACTTTCAGAACTCCAAAACACTTTATGAATGCAAAATATTACATGATTAAGCCCTGGACTATTTTTTTAAGAAGCCGGCAAGACAGTTTTTGATGCTGGCTCTGATAATATTCTCAAGTAATTTGCAGTGCCATCCTAATCTATGAGTTACACCTGTCTAAGCCCATCTTTTTTTTTATTTTACCACTTTATAGTCCACCTTTCTCAGTGAGACTCAAGGCCATGTAAGTTGACACAATCAATAGGATGAGACATCTAATAAGCAATGTACTACAACTAGGATTTACTCGGCAGTTCAAGACCCTAGTGCCGCGTGACGGAGTGAGCTCCCGTATCTGGCCCCAGCTCCTGCCAACCTAGCAGTTTGAAAGCAAGAAATTGCAAGTAGATAAATAGGTACCGCTTTGGTGGGAAGATAACAATCCATGCACCTTGGCATTTAAGTCATGCTGGCCCCATGACCATGGAAACATCTTTGGATAGTGCTGGCTCCAGGGGTCATTTCGTAGAAAAAGAGCTAGGGGAACTCATTAGCATAACTCATTAGCATATGCCACACCCCCTGACATCAGGGGCCCGGCGGTGGACCTGCAAGGCCAGCGGGAGTGCGAGGAAGCCCCGCCAAGGCCCTCCCTGGCCCCAGGCAGGCAGGGGTGGGGAGAGGCGGGGAGGAAGCAACTTACCCTCCCTCTTCTCCTGCCTCCTCCTGGCTGAATGAGCGCTGGAAGCAGGGTGGCTGAAAGCAGGGGGCGGGGCTTCGTCATGTGCCCCGCCCCCGTACCTCACCCGGGGGAACTGCGATCCCCCCCGAAATGACCTCTGCATAGATCCATGCAGAAGGTACCATAAAACCCGATGATCATCAAAGAAAATGAAAGCAGCATGCAGTGTAGAGAGTACCATAGAATCTGATTATCAAAGAAAGTGACAGCAGCATGCAAGGCAGAGGGGGATTTCTGTTCCAGCGTGGGTTTCGTAAAACAACAGAGGGGGGGGAGTCAGTGCGGAATCGCCCGCAGTAAAATCCAGTTGGAAAGTGCATTGAAAGTGGACTATTTAGTATGTGTGATCACAGTTTAAGGCTATCCTACTTTGGTCACATGGTAAGGATCCTGTTGGGCTGTATATCTTAATTTCACCTGTATTTTGGCTTGTGCACTCATTTTGTAAGCTTCTTTGAGTCCCCAGAGTGGGAGAAAAGCAGAATAAAGTATTTAAATAAATAAATGCATATATGTTTGCTGGTTCCATCCAGAGAAGTGGATGGAAAAGACTGTGAGACCATGGAGAGCTCCTTTCAGTTAAAGTAGAGGGTACTGAAAGAAATGCAACTTTGGTAATTTTCTTAAAGAAAGCTATTTAAATTATGGGGTGTTTTTGTTAAAAAAAAAAATCCCAAACTGTCAAATATGTGTAGACTAGAACTCTTTAGCGATTGTTCAAAGGTTTTCATCTTTCTATTTTTCATCATAAGAACCTCCTTGTGGTTTAATTACGATCAGGACCCTGAAGATGATTCAGCTACCAGCACAGAAAATCTGACTTGCGTTGATCAGAGAGGAAGGGGGGGGAAAAATCTTCATGTTTATCAATTACAATAGCTATTTACTTCTTTTTAAAAGAATTATTTCCAGAAATTAACAAAATAAATGTTTGGTAATAAGTTTAAATGCTGAAAAGCAAGATGAACAAAGTATAGGCCTGAATCCTGACAGTTTTTCTACAGGTTCAAGGACTTCTGCTTGGGGGTGTGTGTGTGTGTGTGATTTTTCTTCCTTGAGCCTCTGGCAGGATGATGACATGCACATTGCTGTTGGGGTTATTTTGCACTGCCAAAGGAGGAGCAAAGCAGGAAATCTGCACTCTGTGAGTGGAAGCCCTTGCACAGTGGAAATGCTAGTTGAGATCCAACCAACCCTCGTTCTCAACCCTTACAAAATGATATGATAGAGCCACTAAGCCTGTATCTAGTCAGGATATGAAAGAAGTGACATCCCTCACCTCAGCTGTACATGTAAAGATGTAAAAATCTACCTACCTGTCTACAGTGTAATCATGAATTTAGACTGGAGTAGCTATGCTTGGGACTGCATATTAATCACCCTCTAGGACAGTTTAGGGATAACTACCTAATTTTGCAGTCTCTCTTCTTCAGCTTGAAAACCCCCATTATGTTTTCACTTTTTCCTTGTGCAAATCAAACCCACCATTTTCAGCTGCCTCGCACCAAACTGCTCTTGTTAAATTTATGCAATTGTTAGTGTTATTTTTGCATCCATTTTATATGAATGGCATATAACATACAAATGGCATTTAAATACTATATAAATAGCATGAAGTACCATAAAAGAAACAAATTGGGAACACCAGCAATGAAAATGGGTGAAACAAAAAAGCTCACAATGACAGCCTATATTTAAACACAGAAAACCAAAAAGAGCATATTCCCTCTAATAGCCCCTTCTTCTTTATCAGGTATATTCTAGAGCGCAGCCAGAAAAACCATAGGGCACACATGGATTACACACAGTCCCCATATGTCCCACTGTTTTTGAGTTCTGTAACAGAGCTACCATTATTTTAACCAGAGTGTACTTTATAGCAGAGTTAAGTGAAGCAAATAGCTCCAGTTGCCAACTGCACAAGAGATTCCATGCACAGCCCATGAATCTCCTGGGAGGAAAGAAGCAGAGAAGTACCATATGTTTATGTTTGTGTAACAGAGAAATTTGGCCAAAGCTAGTCATGTTTGCTTGAATGTAAGTTCCAGGAGCCTCAAGAGGATAGGATCAGGGGTCATTTTGTAGAGAAAGAGGTGCAGGAGCTCATTAGCATAGCTCATTAGCATAACTTATTTGCATATGCCACACCCCCTGACATCACTGGAAGTGTGTCAGAAGGCAACACCCACCGCTCAGGCTCCACTGGGCTGTTTTGGATTGCTAGCTATTGGGGGGGGGAGGAATGTGCAGATCTGTCCTCGCAGAGGAGGGAGAGCTTGTACCTGAATAAAACCTGGTCTTAAAGGTGCCACTGGACTGTTTTGGACTGGGGGGCCGGGGGGAGCTCCACAACTTACCTAGATGTCTCTTGCTCTGACTGAGGGCTGCTGGGAGCAGGGGGTGGGGCTTGTTGCATGTGGCTGCCCCCTGGGCTCTTTACTGCCGGAGCTCCGCTCCTGTGCGCTCCTGCAGGAAATGACCCCTGGATAGGATTATGACTGGGGTACAGACTGGAGCTTGCCTTATGTTCTCCATGCGAAGGAGAGGTTACCTAAAGACACATACACACACACACTTCCTGCCATCACCACTGCATCCAGTCATAAGTAGGGGTCTTCCCAAAGAACCTGATTCTCATGTGTCAGCCAGAAAGTACTGTCTCGCTGGACAACTAAATTCTTGCAAAAAGACCTACAGAGGGAGAGGACCGGGGTGGGAATAGCAGGAGCTTCTCTGCAGTAGTGGTAAACTGGCAAGGCTTTCATTTGTACAGGTCTGTGGGGACTCAGTAGACCACAGGTAGGATCAGGATGCACAGCACGTGAGTGAGAAGGAAAGGATATGCAGGAAGGGGTGGGGAGAGAAAAGGAAAGATGGTGGGAAGAGACAGGACTTGGCAGAGAGACACAGGAGCCTAGAGGAAGGGGAGGGACTATTACTGTTTGCCAGCCAAAGCACTGGCTGCAGGCCTATACTGCTCTGAGATTTGTTTAATAAAACAATGAGGTTACCATGGGTCATTGGACTCCAGAAGTAGACATGGCCACAAGGGGAAATGTGAGGAGCTCAGGTAAGGTGCCCAGTGGAGTCAATTAGTCTTTTATGAAATATGTCTATGACCAATGAACATCGAGTGAAGCAAGGTCAAATGAGGAAGACTAAAACTGAGAGATGCACCACACAGCTCTCATCCAATGCCCCCCTTTTATTTATTTATTTTTTCACAAATATGATGGGCAAGGGACAGGAAAGAGGGAAGCAGTGTGAAGGCATGCAGACACACAGCATTTTCAACCTATTTTCAAACATTTGACAAATTATCCCTTTATTGATGGTTGGTAGTGCATCCTTAGCCATCCTGGCTACCATGAGCTTAGTTGCTTTGGTGCACCAAAAGGCCTGGGCAACCCTGAACTAGAAGTGCCAAGAGCACTGGGGAAATAAACTGCTTAAGTACAACCTAGAAGCTAAGGGGCTTTGAATCCCACTGTTGTGATGGCAAAAAGTGATCACTGCTAAATAAACTCCCCCCCAACCCCGCTAGAGTCTGTCCACTAGAAGTAAAGCAAATGGTAGCACTAAGTTTGGCCTTTCTGTGTTATCTTTCAGCCATGTTTATTGTGCTTTCGACACTGCCTTTGTTATTCTTCCAGTCATCAGCTTCAATCGTTGAAGAGTATAAATCACAAACATGAGTTCCATGAACACTTGCAGGAACCGATAGAATGCCTATTGGGGGCAGCATGTACTATAATGGTGAAAGTTCACATGGTCTGTTACTGATGTGTAGAAACAGCACAGTCCAAATCAGATTGCATAATACTGGAATACTGCATACAGCTCTGCTCACCATATCTCAAAAAAGATATTGCAGAGCTGAAAAAGTACAAAAAGGCAACCCAGCCTTCCCATTGGATAAACTGGTGGCAGCAACAGCCAGGGGTGACTTTCACCAACTTTAGCTGGTGAGCCAGCTACAGCCCTTCCTGGGCAGGATTAAAACATATATATATTCTCCTTTCATAACTTTCCCTCATCCTTCACCATTTTCACTCTACAGTCATTTACTAAGGCCTTCTGGCCTGTCTGAAAACAGACTGTTCCCATCAGGGCAGAGCTGTTACCTACCACCTGTTCTCCCTCCCCATCATAGATTAGTTGTTTGGTAACTTGTGTTTAAATTGTTTGTGGAACGGAAGGTTTTCTGAGTTTTGTTTCCTTGACATTGTAAGATACTTGCAATTACTTCACAGGAAGGAAGGAAGGAAGGAAGGAAGGAAGGAAGGAAGGAAGGAAGGAAGGAAGGAAGGAAGGAATCTTATACATACTTATTTGGAAATAATCCTTATTAGACTTATTTCTGAGTGAATATGCAGGTGGTTGTCATGAGTAAGTCAGCTGGTCGGACAATACCAGATGTGCCCTTAAATGAGACAGAGGTATGGTGTAGCCTGACATTGCCACATCTCGGAAGCTAAGCCATGTCACTACTTGGAAGGGAGACCACCAAGGAAGACAATGGCAAACTACCTCTGCTTCTCACTTGCCTTCAAAGCCCCTTGGCTGGGGTTGCCATAAGTCAGCTGTGACTTGACAGCACTTTACACAGAGAGACATGCATAGAATCAGACTGCTCACATTTTAGTAAAACCTAATTCTAGTTATTTCATGAGTCCAACATGTAATGCATTGTGAGTGGGAAGACTGTGGTTGCATGGGTACAATTGTGAATGCTCAGTGTTATTTTAGGGGGAGAAATTTTAAAAAGACTAAGACGTCAACTGATTTAAAATATTTATATTCTCTTTCTAAAAATGGACAAAAATGGTTTTAAAGAATATAAGTTGCAAAGCCATTAAAACCAAATATATATCACTAGTAATACAACATCTGAACAGACAAAAAAAAATCTAAAAAAAACTCCATCACCTTACAAAAGCTTGGCAATTAATCATCATCAATCTTACTTCAAATGGTGAGAAAACCCAGAGCAGGGAATAAAGATTTCAGCACACAGGTTTGTAAGAAATACGGTGATCCTTTAGATGTTCTTCTCCCAGAGGCTTTAACACCAACAGCAGCACACTGAATCACCCCTGAAAACAGATCCAAAGACAGTGAAGACATTTAACCACTGGTCAATGGCCATTCCATTCTAGACATGGTTAAATTTACAAACACTTCATGGGCGGTGGCTCTTTTTGAAGGAGGAACTCCCTTGCATATTAGGCGACACACCCCTAATGTTGCTAATCCTCCAAGAGCTTACAGTAGCCCCTGTAAGAAAAGCTCTGTAAGCTCTTGGAGGATTGGCTACATTAGGGGTGTGTCAGTCACCTAATATGTAAAGGAGCTCCTGCTACAAAAAGAGCCCTTGGCGGTCATATGTCAAGTTGACTGCAGTAGTCCAAGGCTTGAAGTTCTCAGGTATGAATGTGGCAAGGTTTACCTTTTCCTGGAGAAGGCACAAGTATCGCATCAAAAGAAGTGGATGGAAGAGACGCAGGGTACAGATACCATCCAAGCTGCAAAGAACAAAGCCTGGCCCCGTAATAACTCCAAGCTGCAACACTGATCTTAAATAGAAGTACACTACCATCCAGAAGAGATTGGAAACACAAATTCCAAGATCAACTAAGCAATCAATCATCAATGCTTTCCCTTTTAGATTGACCTTCAGTTTATTAGTCCTCAGTCTATTAAATGAAAGATTAAATGTGAAGGAGTAAGAAAAAAGGACATCCTTGCATCTCAAGTAATATTTCCCAGTGGTTCCTGTAGTAGGTAAGCAGAGAAAGCACAATGTTATGGCATCCTCAATATATGTGCTAGGAGATGAAAAGGACATCTCTGAGCAACACATGCCTGAAATTTTCCCATCCAGTAGGGTTAAAAACATCTTAGTCTGGTACCTCCAATCCGTAACACAGACAGATGATCCAGGATTCAGTGTTGATTTCCAGCAGAATCAAGACAGAAGATTCCTGTCTCCTGGCATAAGTCATCAATGAAGGCAATCATGGCAGCTTCTGTTTTCTGTCCCAAACCTAAGGCAGAAGCCAGAATGAAACTGATTGAGATGAAAAGTATTTTCCTCATGGATCACTGCCTTGATGTAGCGAGGGGGCTTGCATGGTTCGATGAGGCTGTGGGCTATGCCGTGGAGGGCCACCCAGGACCACAGCAGAGAACTCAGCAGAGAACTCAGGCCACAGCAGAGAACTCAGACCAAGTGTGATCCACTGGAGAAGGAAATGGCAACCCACTCCAGTATCTTTGCCAAGAAAACCCCATGGACAGTATCAAAAGGCTAAAAGATATGACACCGGAAGATGAGCCCCTCAGGTCGGAAGGTGTCCAATATGCTACTGGGGAAGAGCAGAGGGCAAGTACAAGTAACCCCAGAAAGAGTGAAGCACCTGGGCCAAAGCCGAAAGGACGCTCAGTTGTGGATGTGTCTGATGGTGAAAGGAAAGTCCGATGCTGCAAAGAACAATACTGCATAGGAACCTGGAATGTAAGATCTATGAATCAAGGTAAGCTTGACGTGGTCAAAAATGAGATGGCAAGACTGAACATCGATATCCTAGGAATCAGTGAACTAAAGTGGACAGGAATGGGCGAATTTAACTCAGAAGACCATTATATCTACTACTGTGGCCAGGAATCTCGTAGAAAAAATGGTGTGGCCTTTATAGTCAACAAGAGAGTGCAAAAGGCAGTACTGGGATACAATCTCAAAAATGACAGAATGATTTCTGTCCGATTCCAAGGCAAACCATTCAACATCACAGTAATCCAAGTCTATGCCCCAACCACTGATGCAGAAGAGGCTGAAGTGGACCGGTTCTATGAAGACCTACAACACCTCCTAGAACTAACACCAAAAAATGATGTCCTCATCATCATAGGGGACTGGAATGCTAAAGTAGGAAGTCAAAAGGTAACCGGAATAACAGACAAGTTTGGCCTTGGAAAGCAAAATGAAGCAGGGCAAAGGTTAACAGAGTTTTGTCAAGAGAACACACTGGTCATAGCGAACACCCTTTTCCAACAACCTAAGAGGCGACTCTACACATGGACATCACCAGATGGGCAACACCGAAATCAGATTGACTATATAATTTGCAGTCAAAGATGGAGAAGCTCTATCCAGTCAGTAAAAACAAGACCTGGAGCTGACTGTGGTTCAGATCATGAGCTACTCATTGCAAAATTCAGACTTAAACTGAAGAAAATCGGGAAAACCATGAGGCCATTCAGGTTTGACCTAGATCACATCCCTGATGAATATACAGTAGAGGTGAAGAATAGATTCAAGGGTCTGGATTTGATAGATAGAGTGCCTGAAGAACTATGGACAGAGGTTCGTGACATCGTACAGGAGGCAGCAATCACCACCATACCAAAGAAAAAGAAATGCAAGAAAGCAAAATGGCTTTCTGATGAGGCTTTACAAATAGCAGAGGAAAGAAGGAAAGCGAAAGGCAAAGGCGAAAAGGAAAGATTTACCCAACTGAACGCAGATTTCCAGAGAACAGCAAGGAGAGATAAGGAGGCCTTCCTGAATGACTTTGCTGAAATCACTCAACGCTTCTCAGTACTTTTTACTGGCGATGAAGGTGGGATTCTGCCTTCCCTGAACACGACCCGGACGAGAATAAGCACGCACCGAGCTCCCAATCGACACCACCGCAGCCCCGTCGCTTCACCGTGAATCACCGCTCATCGCACCGCGCCTCGCTCCGTAAGACCTCGCAGTAATCTTCGCTCACAGTTTTCGCCTCACCTCTCTTCGCAAGCGAACCAGCAAACATGTCTTCTCTGGCCTCCTCCTCGTCCTCCTCCTCCGCCGCCTCGACCTCCCACGTTGGCATCGCTCGTTTTGACCTCTCCCATCCCGAGCAATGGGAAACGTGGGTAGTGATCCTCGAGAACTACCTGATGTGCCTGAAGATCACCGACCCGGATATGAAGAGGGCCCATCTCATCCACTTCTGTGGGATGGAAACCCTCCTTCTCCTACAGGATTTGATCGCACCCCGTAAGGTACAGGAAGAGGGATTCGACGTGCTCGTCAAGACCCTCACTGACCATCTCACTCCAAAGCCGACCAAATTCGCGGAGCGAGTGGACTTCTTTGCGAGAATCCAAGGCCCGGAGGAGAGAGCTGCCGAGTTCCTGGTGGGCCTCCGATGGGCCGCCACCCGATGCGCTTTTCCTAGCCTGGAAGACACACTGCTTAACCAATTCATCGTGGGAATTCGAGAGTCCAAGTTGCGCCGACGCCTAGTCAGGCAGGACGACTTGACTTTGGACAAGGCACTGAAGGATGCCGCGGCCTACGAGAAGGCCCGACAAGACCACGGGGGGAACGCGGTCCACCACACCCAAGCCACATCGGAATCGGCCGACTCCGAGGAAGATGAGGTACTTCAAATCCGCCGTCAACCCGCACAACCGCACTGCTCGAGGGGGGCACCGCCAGCGAGAACGTATGAGCCAGCCCCACCATGTGCCAGCTGCGGAGAGGCGACCAGGCCGGGCTGAGGGTGAAACGGGAAAAATGCCTCCTCGGGGTCCCCAAAGTGGAATTCCTAGGGTTCGCGGTAGACGCCCAGGGAATCCACCCCACGGCGGAAAAGACGGCGGCGATTTCAAATGCCCCAACTCCCAAGTCAAAAACTGAACTGCAGGCCTTCTTAGGCCTATTAAACTTTTACCATTCTTTTCTCCCCTTAAAAGCAGCTGTAGCGGAGCCCCTCCATCAGCTTCTCGACAAGGGCGCGCCATGGGTCTGGGGTCTGGCCCAGGCTGCGGCGTTCTGAGCGGTCAAGGAACTTCTCATCTCCAACTCGGTCCTCGCCCACTTCAATGAAGAGCTGCCGGTGGTGCTGGCCTGCGGGGTCGGGGCGGTCCTGGGGCACAAGCTGCCTGACAGTCGGGAGGTCCCAGTGGTCTACTACTCCCGTACCTTGTCGGCAGCTGAGCGCAACTACGTGCAAATCGATAAGGAGGCGCTTGCTATAGTAGCCGGGGTGAAAAAATTTCACCACTACCTTTACGGCCGGCCGTTTATGGTCTTAACTGACCACAAGCTGCTCCTAGGTCTGCTCGCCCCAGACCGCCAGACCCCGCAGATGACCTCGCCAAGGGTGCTCCGGTGGTCCGTCTTCCTGGCGGGTTACAACTACTCGCTCCTCCACCGGCCCAGGAAAGCGATGGGGCACACCGACGCCCTGAGCCGCCTACCTCTGCCCACGACGGATCTGGCGCCAGCCCACCAGATTGTGCTCCTGGAGACCCTGCCCAACCAGCCGGTCCACGTGCATGAGGTGGCCCGTTGCACCGCCCGGGACCCGATCCTCTGCCGCGTCCTGGACTGGGTGAGAAGGGGGTGGCCGGTGGCCGCTGCGGGGCCTGATTTCACAGCATACACCTCCCGGAAAGATGAACTGTCCTCGCACAAGGGTTGTGTGATGTGGGGAGGGAGAGTGGTCCTTGGGAGGAAAGCGATGGCGAACCTAAACAGCACAATAAAAAGTAGAGACATCACCCTTCCAACAAATGTCCGCATGGTCAAAGCAATGGTATTTCCAGTAGTCATGTATGGCTGCGAGAGTTGGACTATAAGGAAGGCCAAGTGCCGAAGAATAGATTCTTTTGAACTATGGTGCTGGAGAAGACTCTTGAGAGTCCCTTGGACTGCAAGAAGATCAAATCAGTCAATCCTAAAAGAAATCAACCCTGACTGTTCCCTGGAAGGCCAGATAATGAAACTGAAGCTCAGATACTTTGGCCACCAAATGAGAAGGGAGCACTCACTGGAGAAGACCCTGATGCTGGGAAAGATTGAAGGCCAAAGAAGACGGCAAAGGATGAGATGGTTGGACAGTGTCATAGATGCAACGAACATGAAATTGAGCCAACTTCAGAGGACGGCGGAAGACAGAAGACCTGGCATGATCTGGTCCATGGGGTCGTAAAGAGTCAGACTCGGCTGTGCGACTGAACAACAACAACAACAACAAGATGGGGCTAGACTATTATCACATGCTCAGGTACTTTATTAAAAAATAGAAGACTAGGGTCTAAATTATAGTTATAACACATTGAGCTCCCAAGGGTGATCTGGGCTGTAGTCAGTAATACATGGTGCCTAAGAGTGATCATGTCAACCACCCAAATCATTCGTTATTTCAGATATTAACCAGGATTTAGCATGGCCACTAGCTGCAATAAGGGGAAAAGGACCATGAGAAACCATCTTTATCTATCAGCCATTGGGAATGGACAATCTTAACTGATCCTTCTACTCTTGCCAAAGTTACAAGTCCTTCACTCAGTAGTGACTGGTGCATGACAAGAACAGTTTTGACATAATCCCAAACTACACATCTCAAACATCCCCCTCCACTAAAAACCAAACATGACTTGAAACATGTATGTACACCCTGGGACATCCCCATGTCTGTCATTGCTGCAATGAAGTTGTGAGCACTCAAGAAAGATTTGGCATGGATGTTGAGGTCTCCCAGAAACAAACACCTAAGTATCCTCAAAACAATATTTATTTCAGCAGCAGCAAACAGATGCACTGAGAGGACAGTTCTGTTCAAGGTCACAGTGGAAACTAAGTTTCTATTTTGAACTTTCAGTGTTCCTGCTGCTGCTGTTACTACTCTAGGAAGTAAAGTACATGATGTATTCAGGAAATGTATGAAGGTTAGTACCTGCACAGTGAAAGACAAAACTAATTGTTGATCTGAAATGTGGATGCATCCTTAGGGAAGATCATTATAACTGAGTGTGTCTGTAGGAGCTGAAATTTGGATCTGAACATGTTTCTTCATCTGCTGAGTAGGGAATTTCATCAATTTGTCTAAGCAACTTAAATTGCAAACACAAATTGAAATTTGTCAGTTTAAAATTAATGACTCCTTAGTTCTCAAAGTTTGATATCAAATCAGTTTTGTAACTGAAAATAACTTCCAAATCTGATGTATCATTATTGTGTAGTTCTATTGTGTTAATAATGAAACTAATTTTCAAGTTTTAAGGCAAACCTTAGTTTCAGCTGTGATGGAGAAGTCAGCATGTATTGCAGCCCAAAAATTCAGTGATGGGTGCTTAGCTACATATTAAATGAGAAGTTGGCTTTAGTTCTTGCAATGCAAAAAGCATCTTTGCCTTTCACTTTCCTTCTTTCCTCTGCTATTTGTAAAGCCTCATCAGACTGCCACTTTGCTTTCTTGTATTTCTTTTTCTTTGGGATGGGGCTGATTGCTGCCTCCTGTACAATGTCATGAACCTATGTCCATAGTTCTTCAGGCACTCTATCAAATCTAGTCCCTTAAACCTATTTTTCACCTCCACTGTATATTCATCAGGGATGTGATCTAGGTCAAACCTGAATGGTCTAGTGGTTTTCCCAACTTTCTTCAGTTTAAGCCTGAATTTTACTAAGCAACTTAAATTGCAAACACAAATTGAAATTTGTCAGTTTAAAATTAATGACTCCTTAGTTCTCAAAGTTTGATATCAAATCAATTTTGTAACAGAAAATAACTTCCAAATCTGATGTATCACTGTTGTGTAGTTCGATTGTGTTAATAATGGAACTAATTTTCAAGTTTTAAGGCAAACTTTAGTTTCAGCCGTGATAGAGAAGTCAGCATGTATTGCAGCCCAAAAATTCAGTGATGGGTGCTTAGCTATATATTAAATGAGAAGTTGGCTTTAGTTCTTGCAATGCAAAAAGCATCTTTGCCTTTCACTTTCCTTCTTTCCTCTGCTATTTGTAAAGCCTCATCAGACTGCCACTTTGCTTTCTTGTATTTCTTTTTCTTTGGGATGGGGCTGATTGCTGCCTCCTGTACAATGTCATGAACCTCTGTCCATAGTTCTTCAGGCAACCGGTCCACTTCAGCCTCTTCTGCTTCAGTGGCTGGGGCATAGACTTGGATTACTGTGATGCTGAATGGTTTGCCTTGAATTCAGACTGAGATCATTCTGTCATTTTTGAGATTGTATCCCATCACTGCCCTTTTCACTCTATTGTTGACTATAAAGGCCACATCTATTTTTTCTATCGGATTCTTGGCCACAGTAGTAGATATAATGGTCTTCTGAGTTAAATTCGCCCATTCCTGTCCACTTTAGTTCACTGATTCCCAAGATTTCGATGTTCAGTCTTGCCATCTCATTTTTGACCATGTCAAGCTTACCTTGAGTCATAGATTTTACATTCCAGGTTCCTATGCAGTATTGTTCTTTGCAGCATCAGACTTTCCTTTCACCATCAGACACATCCACAACTGAGCGTCCTTTTCGGCTTTGGCCCAGGTGCTTCACTCTTTCTGGGGTTACTTGTACTTGCCCTCTGCTCTTCCCCAGTAGCATATTGGACACCTTCCGACCTGAGGGGCTCATCTTCCGGTGTCATATCTTTTAGCCTTTTGATACTGTCCATGGGGTTTTCTTGGCAAAGATACTGGAGTGGGTTGCCATTTCCTTCTCCAGTGGATCACACTTGGTCTGAGTTCTCTGCTGTGGCCTGTTCATCCTGGGTTGCCCTCCATGGCATAGCCCGCAGCCTCATTGAACCACGCAAGCCCCTTCTCCACCTCAACAGGCAATTTGCATAGGATCCGATTAACATGTGTAAATGGGACAAAATGTGTCTTTGTGATTCTATTGCTGTGTAAGTTTCCCTGGGAGGTCTTGGGAGGTCACTTTGTAGCTTGCAAGGAAGGTCCCTGGCACTAAATTTTAGAGGGGCCGATGAAGTTAGAAAGTTTCAGGAACTGCTCAAGGTCTTGACTACGAAGTCTAGGAGCCATCCCCAGTTTTACAACAGATGAAGAACAACTAAGGGCTTTTCCTGTTAGCTCTGTACAGCTGCTCTGTATACCATTGTTACAAGTAAAACTAATTTAAAAATAGAGACTCGACCTTGTAGGGGGTTGGCACCTGCTATTATAAGAAAGTACAGTTTTGTAAGAATTAGGGCTTTGTTCAGCCGTCATCAGGCCAAGCTGAAAAGGGGTGGAGCCTGGCACTATTTAACCCTACATTTGGAAACCAACAGTTACTGGTGTAAAATGTCTATTGTACCAGTTTCTGTGATGACCTGGTACTCCAACTAGTTTATAGAGCTAGGATAACTTGCTTTCCTGCTGCTAAATGCAACCAGGCACCTATTCATTGCCTATCTGATCATCCTCAGATCTCAAAACTGAATTTATAAAACTGTGACTCCATCTTTAGAGCCCTTTCACCTGTTGTTGTTTAACAAGTGCAAGTTACAAATCCACATTGTGTATGTTCTAAATACACACTGTGAAAACAAATATGCCCAGGAACACAGGTCCATCATGGTTCTGCAGAGTGTATTTTTATTGTGTGCAGAAGGTTAAATAAAGAAATGTTAAACAAAGCCTGAGAACACTGGTTTTTGAGAGTGTTACAACAGTTTTGTTTTTGTCCTGTTTCTCCCTTCAAATAGGTTTTGCAAAGTTTTAAAACAATTGAAAAAACCCTGCAAAATTTCTTCACCAAAGCAGTGATCCTTTAGTCAAACTTTCTTTAACTCTTAACAAAAAAATCTATCTCCAGCGTTACAGTTTTAGCTTGTCAGCAATGTGGGTCTGGAACATGTTCTGTTAAAATTACAAAGTGTAAGATAACCACTGCTCTCTAAGGTACCAAATGACAGGCATCTTTCCCCCTCATAAACTAACAGATGCTTTTAAAAGTGTATCTGCACTCAGAACTTCTGGCCTGTAAAGCTACAACAATTAACATCCCTTCTACGTAAAGATGTACACATACTTAGTAGAAAGGAGACTGGTAGTATCTCTCAGCAAAGAAGTTGTTTAAAACTGAAGGCTCTGGGAAAATTTTATGGAAATCAGTATTCAGTTACCTGGCTTGAGATAAGATTAAACTGCCGTGTGGCTGAAATGCATTGTTGATATGCAAGCTTTAAAGTATTACTGTAGCTGCACTTTGCCGCTTTTTTCCACTCAGAAAGAGTATTATTCATTAGAATAAATTCACATGCTGTTAAATTCATTCATATAGCCAGAAGCCTATAAAAAGAATATAGACTAAAGAGCAAGTTGAATAATGAGATCTAATCTATGTAAAATAAGCCCCAGAAGAAATGTCCTTTACTTTGATAATATCCCTTGAAACAAGATCCCCCACTGGAAATCACAATAAAATGAGAGCTTGGGAAAACTCGCTAGCCAAGCAAGTTTGCTTTTGCAGAAATAATAGCTCCCCAAGCCTGCCGACCTCATGATCCTATGGAGGGTTTTTCATTAAGGGCAATAAAAATCTCTTGGATTCCCTGAAGTTAAAGGGGGAAATAGAGGTTTGGGGAGGGGGGGGAGCTCACTGTATGCTCCCAATCTTCTCTTTATTTCAGTGTACAGATGAAGTCTCAGCTTGCAGCCATAGATAGAAAAGGATCCAAAGGTTCATTCAGATGCAGACAATGGCCCAGCCACTGCTTTGCTTCAAGCATATTTGACCACGAGTTTTTGCTATTTTATGCAATGGCAGATTGACGGGTCAAGCATGGCCAGTGAATACATTGCATGGGGCCCAATCGTCACCATATTTAGTAGGTATTTATGAGTCTGTTTTTTTAAAAGGGACGTAAAGGGATTTTCACACATACCCCTCCCAAGGAGCTTCAGAACACTGTAAGAAAGAAACTTTCCCCTCATACAATTTTTTTTTAATGGTAGAATTGTTTTTTTTCTTTACCAACTTAATCTTTCTTGATGGCACAAGTGGTGATTTTTAAGAGTAGAGAACCCTATGTTGTTAACTGAATACTCAAGGAAATAAAATCACACTACAGACGAGCTTGCATTTGAGAAATAATGTTAAACAAAACATCAAACTACAAAACCACAGACAGCTTTTTTGTGTGTGTGAAACCAGAAATTCAGACCCTATTTTCTTTTCCAAAAATGCTTCTTCTTCAGATGTGTGTGAAACCAGAAATTCAGACCCTAGTTTCTTTTCCAAAAAAGCTTCAAGCACAGAGTGTAGCAGGCTATACCTCCAGAAATTTCACCTGAGATGGAGACAAATTGCTAATTTTCTTCCATGAAGATGTTTTTTTTTCTTTCAGTCTCCTCACAGTGTGGCTGACAAATGCTTGCAAAATTTGGCTGGCCTTGATAGTTCACCGTTAGCCTTCCCTTCATTTTCACATGCACAGAATATCCAGAGAAAACAGGAGCATCCTTTCACTTTTCACTAGTTTTCAGTGCAGCAGGTAGATCCAGGTGGGCAGTCATGTTGGTCTGAAGCAGTAGAACAAAGATTGACTCCAGTGGCACCTTTAAGACCAACAAAGTTGTATTCAATGTGAGAGCTTTTGTATGCATGCACATTTCCTCAGATACACTGAAATGTAAGTTAACTGGCCATAAATATAGGCAGATGGTGAACGTATTTTGAATAAAACATTGTTGGTCTTAAAGGTGCCTTACCTTGATAACCCAAGGTAGCCCAATGCTGTCAGATTTCGAAGCTAAGCAGGATCGGCCCTGCTTAGCACTCAGATGGGAGACTACAAGGAAGTCCAGGGTCACTCCACAGAGGCACCTCTTCTGAACATCTCTTAACTTGAAAACCCCATGAAGGGACGCCATAAGTCCGCTGTGACTTGATGGCACTTTCCACCACCATATAGGAGGGGTAGGTGGGATGCTAGAATGACCCATCTGTGAAGGGAACGACAGGCAAAGATTTTTACAGGATTAAAGGGCTTCTTAGAGATGATAGAGGTAATAGCTGCTAGTAATCTAAATGTGAAACAATTGCTCAGTGTGCTCCTGTGTATATTATTACTTATTGTGAGATCTCATCTGTCCCACTTCCTAATAAAGGACTCATAACAAATAGCATTTAGGCTGCAGAATCTTTATGAGTTATTAGCATATCAGTAATGTTAAGTTGCATGTTTTCAGTTATGCACATAGGGCTTTATATACAGGCTCTTAGTTGATCTCTTGCTCTGAATGTGGATGTAGGGTTGCCAGCCCCCAGGTCCAGGTGGGGGTTCACTCACATTTGGGGGCTCTAATCTGCCCCTGGCCAGCTGGCTGCAAGGGGAAGACCCACCACAAGCCCCACACCCAAGAGCGACCCTCTGCCCCTCTCCCTTCTCAGATTTCGAAGCTAAGCAGGATCGGCCCTGCTTAGCACTCAGATGGGAGACTACAAGGAAGTCCAGGGTCACTCCACAGAGGCACCTCTTCTGAACATCTCTTAACTTGAAAACCCCGTGAAGGGACGCCATAAGTCTGCTGTGACTTGATGGCACTTTCCACCATCATATAGGAGGAGTAGGTGGGATGCTAGAATAACCCATCTGTGAAGGGAACGACAGGCAAAGATTTTTACAGGATTAAGCTGGAGGGCCCTTTAAATCTAGCAGGAGGGAGGGAAAGGGGCAGTTCCAGGCTGCATGCTCAGCTTGTAAAAGACACTTTAAAGGGTATTTTTGTGAGTGGGATGGGGCGCTGCAACTGCCTCTCCTGCTAGATTTAGAATTCCCTTCAGCTGGTTGGTGGGCCACATGGTCCCCACCAATCAGCTGAAGCCCTTTAAATCGAGCAGGAGGGGAGTGAGAAGAGTGGCCAAGTGGGTGCTTGCTCTTGGGGGTGAGACTTGGGGGCATCCCTGCCCACTCCTGGAACACCCCCCAAATCCCTCCGCCAGAGTGATGAGGGGACCTGCAACCCTATGTTGATGTCATTTGGCTTTTTTGTTATAAAAGCTTGCTGATCATTCCATTAGAGGTACTCAGAAACAATGAGAAAGATTCCTCTGGAGGTTTCTAAGCATACTGCAAAGGTGGTCACATTTGTAATGACCCCAGTGTTAAAACTCCTTGAAAATAAATGGGGAAGTACATCAGGGAGCAAAACTTATTTGCATATGCCACGCCCCCTGACATCACCGGAAGTGACAGAAGGCCACACCCCCTGACATCACCGGAAGTGTGTCAGAAGGCCCGGCTACTTACCCTCCTGCTTCATCCTCATTCCCAAACGGAATGAGGATCGAAGCAGAGGGCGGGGTAAAGAAGGGGGCGGGGCTTCACCACGTGACCGCCCCGCCCCCTAGAGGTTCTCTTCCGGAGCTCCGTACCTGAGAGCCCCCCCCCCACTAGAGCCCTGGTCATGCCGGCCACATGACCACGGAAACATCTTCGGACAGCGCTGGCTAGTGTTAAAACTCCTTGAAAATAAATGGGGAAGTACATCAGGGAGCAAGATTTTAGCCTAACTCTTCACAGGCCATGTTACATTCTCATTTGTAGGGAATTATTAAGGTTGATGACATTTGGAAAACATAATCTTTAATAAACAGTCTGAAGTTTTATGGTCCATTTGGATGCTGGGGGGGGGCAGGTCCCCCACTATAGTCCCCTGCTGGCATTGGTCTTGTTCCCTGTCTCTGCTTCATAGGCCAGTGGGGAAAAGGGGTGTGTGGACCTCCTGGTGTCACACCAACATGCAATATCACTTCCAGTTCAAAACCAGAAATGATGACATCACATCGAGGTGACACTCTAGAATTCACCCAAAACTCTATGGTAACATAAGAGTGTTAGGTGAATTCTAGAGCTGGCAACCCTAGACTGTTGCCTGGCCTAGGGTTGCCAACTTCCAAATGGGACCTGGAGACTCTCCAGAATTACAACTGAACTGTCTGTCTCCCATGGAGAAAATGGCTGCTTTGGAGGGTGGACTCTGTGGCATTATACCCAGCTGAGGCCTCTCCCTTCCCAAAACCCAGCCCTCCTTAGAGTCCACCACAACATCTCTAGGAGATCCCCAACCTGGCACTGGCAACACTTCTGAGGCCTGACCCCAAGGTTCCCTCCCTAAAGGGCCAAAATAGGCCTGGAAAGGGACCTCCTTCCTCCCCCTGCCTTTTACTGACAGAGCCAGTTAGAAGCCCTCCCCCCTGAACATTCTAATCTCTCACCATTGATGCTTGGAGTAGATCCCTGCGGAGGCCATTTCAAAAGGTATTGAAGGGAATTAGGGTTGCCAGGTCTTACCTGGCTGCCAGTGGGGGGGTCCCTCTCCATGTCCTGGAGTCTTTCAGTGAGTGCACGAAGCACACACGCTGTAATGATGTCACCTGGAACTGATGTCATTGTGCAGGGCACGTTGCAGGGGGATACTTTAGCATTTGAGGGGAAACCATAGAGTTTTTTCTCAAACACTAGAGTGCCCCACATACAACATGCCCTGCGTGATGACATCACCTCCGGGTGATGTCATTGTATCAGGCACATTGGTGCAGATGGGGCTCTTTGGGGGTAGGGTTCCCCCTACGGGCTCACTCGGTGGCAGCAGATCAGGGGTCCTGAAAGTGGGTAAATTCCCACCCCCATCAAGGGAATGGCAACTCTAGGGGGAATTCAACCCTCCCCAAGGTTTTTGTTTTGTTTTGTCTTACTTTTTGGATTTTTCTGCAGTCCAACAGGGTCCCCTGAGTCTGTAGAAAAAGCTGTTGGGGGAGAGTGAGACCGATTTCCCATAAGCGCTGCTCCACACTCGCTCTTCCCTTTTGCCCCGATGGTACGTGTCAATTACACAAAGCTGCGGGGCAAAATGCGGCTGTGCAGCAGCTTGTATGAAATTGACACGTACCATCGAGGCAAAAGGGAAGAGTGAGCGCAGAGCAGCGCTTGTGGGAAATCATCCTCTCTCTTCTTCTTCTTCTCATCTCAGTGAGCCTGGCATCCTTGGGGCCTGGGAGGGTCAACTGACTGCAGTCCTCTCTGGGGTATATGTGGGTAAAGGCGGCCCCTCAGGTATGTCGAACTCTGGCCATATAGGGCTTTAAAGGCAGCCAGTGCAGGGCTGGTGATTCCTAGTCTTCCTTCTCCTGCAAAGCAAGGCTCAGGGTGGGTTACAACAACATGGTAAAATACAGTAAAATACAAGAACTCGTGGGCACTCCATGAAATTGCTGAGTGGTCGGGTTAGAACGGATAAAAGGAAGTACTTCTTCACCCAAAGAGTGATTAACACTTGGAATTCGCTGCCACAGGAAGTGGTGGCGGCTACAAGCATGGATGGCTTCAATAGGGAATTAGATAAGCATATGGAGCAGAGGTCCATCAGTGGCTATTAGCCACAAGGTATAGATAGGGACTCTGGGGCAAGTGATGCTCTGTCTTCTTGGTGCTTGGGGGGGTCAACAGTGGGAGGGCTTCTAATGTCCTGGCCCCACTGGTGGACCTCCTGATGGCACTGGTATTTCTGGCCACTGTGGGATACAGAGTGTTGGACTGGATGGGCCTTTGGCCTGATCCAACATGGCCACTCTGTGACACAAAGTGTTGGACTGGATGGGCCTTTGGCCTGATCCAACATTGGTGTCTCTTATGTTCTTACAGTAATACAATAATAATACAATAAACTAATCTAATATCAACAGTTATTAAATTCTAACTACAATGTCATTTATAATATGATTTATGGCACCATTTAGGACCAGTATTCCTGAGTCAAAACCACATATGTGCATTGTAGATGGTAACTAGTAATGCGGGGATGTGGAGGCAAGCAGTGCTCCCTCTAAGCTGTGGAGTCTTGTGAGCAAAAATTCTACTTTGTGAACTACTGGCATTAAAGTTGTGAGCAAGCGATTTGGCTGCTCCATAAATTAGTTGCTCTGGAGCCATCCTTCCTGAGCTAAGACAAAAATGTGTGAGCTGGAGCTAAAAAACTGTGAGCTAGTTTGCACGAACTCATCTTAAAGGGAACATTGGAGACAAGTAAACAGTATAAGATGGAAAATGCACTTGGGGAGGCCAATATAGTTAGATCTCTACCACCTCAACCATAGGTCTGGCAGAATGTTTCCATTTTGCAGGCCCTGCGAAACTGCATTAGGTCTTCTAATGAAGGCTCTAGCTCTGGTCAAGGCTAAGTGGACCTCCTTCGATCCCGGGATCACCAGCAGATGTTGATCCATAGAGTGTAACACTATTTGGGTGTGTTCAGACGCGGCGTTTCAGCTGGCATAAACTGCACTGGTTGGAACCGGTGCAGTTTATGCCGGCTGAAATGCGATCACACTCACTACCACTTCGGTTGCCCCTCCAAGTAGAAAAATGGGCTTTCTTTATCTCAGCCTCAGCAAATTAGGCTGTCCTTGGCAAATGAGGGCTGAAAAGTCACAGAGGGATGGGGGGGGGGTTGTCAAACGGGAATAAAGAGTTCAACGACTTCATATGGGGGGGCATTCCTAGTTGGAAGATGGGGCAGAGGGAGGGATCCAGACGCCCCTCCCCTGGGGTCTTCTCGGATTAAGAAGAGGTCAGATCCATGCCCTTTTCGGATGGTGCCATTTCTTCTGAGCTTAAAAAAAACAACCTCCAAACTGGAGAACACATTTTTCCCCTCGTGCACCTTTGTAATAAATTCCAACCCGACAGGAGGGGGTGGGTGGGGAATCCTCCTCCTGCCCCCCAAGCCCCCACTCCCTGCCTTGCGCACCCCACACTTCCTCCCCCCTGAACTTTCCCCTTCCTCCCTCCCTTCCTCCGGGAGCCAGAGATTCACCCAAGTCACTCTGGCGGGGCTCTTCCTGCCGAGGTGAGAGATCCTCCAGCGCTCCATCGAGGGGAGAGATCCTCCAGTGCTACATCGCTCTCCGCCTCAAGCGCCCGTCCCACTCATCGCCTCTGTCGCCGCAACAGGCATTCACACGCTCCTGCCCCTCGTTCTTGAGCCCAGCTTCAGACGGAAGTGCTGCTGCTGCCTTTCCCTTTCTACCCTCTGGAAAGAAGCGCTGCTCTCCAGGCACCGCCAGCCATGGGCCTTTTTTAAAAAAAAAAAACAAATGCTCAGGGCGAAGCTTCGCCCAAGCACACATCGCATACTTTTTTAAAAAAATGGCGGGGGAAAATCGGAAGCCTCAGGTTTCCAAACGGAAGTGGCTGTACAACGTTGGAGAGCGTTCAGACGGAGGGTACAGCGATTACAACCGTTGTACTCAGGATACCACCACTTGGGGACCTAGTGGCAGAGTACAACGGTGTAAAGCTGTTTACAACGGTTAGGGACGGAAGGCAGATGTTCGCTGTGTGAACGCCGGTAAGTACACCGATTGCAACCGGCACCTATTCCGTTGTAAATGCTCCGTCTGAACGCACCCTTTGAGTGATATATCAGAAGGTATGTTTGTCCCAGAATGCATAGGGCTTTAAGGCTGTAGTTCCAGGAGATCTTCAGCCCCAACCTTTATGTTTAAACAAACAGTCCTCCCAGCTGCTGTGAGGGTACAGGAAGAGAGAGTCTAGTCTGGGGAACCCAAACTCAAGTCTTTAAAAAAGGGTAGATTCTTGTTTGGTTCTCAGAATCCTATTCAGGATTCTACTCAATGGGGCTTACTCAGACAACAGTGTTCTTAGTATTGCACTGTAATAAATTGTGGTGCCATGCAAATGCCCATGGCAGTGCCATTAATTTGAAGGTACAAATGGTTGTCATATTTGAAGGACTTGAGGGTAAGGACAAATAGGCAAAGAGAAAAAAGGGAATATCTCAGGCTTCCCCTCTCATGGCAATTGGCTGTCCTCCTGCTCTATAGATTGGGGAAAGTGATAAAAACAGAATATCTCTTTGTGTGTGTTTTCCATCATGGACTAGGAAAGACTAGGTAAGATAAATCTTGCCCAATCCATAACAGTAAAGAACACTCACACACACACTGTTTGTGCACCTATTCCGTTGTAAATGCCCCGTCTAAACGCACCCTTTGAGTGATATGTGTGTAAAAGATCAATGATTAGGAAGGATCAGATTTTCCTACTAGTATCACAACAACTATCCTAATTAGGTGTTAGTCTGCAAGTGATGGTAATATAGGGTTAGATCCAATCAACTTTACTGATGCTGAAGAACAGAAGAAGGGGTCTTCTTTAAGGCTTTGCTGGGGGTTGTGGGACCTGTATGAACAATAGCCACAAGGAACAGAGGCTGTAGTAAAGAGAGGTTTTGTGAGACTGAGTGAAAAGGTTGGTTGGATCCAACCCATGCAGCTGAATATCCATTTACGGCTAGTGCTCATTATTTGTAGAGGAGATTTATTTTTATTGTGTCATAGAAGGAAGCTATTTTGTAGAAGGAATACAAGGTTCTCTGCAAATCCTGGTTTGCTTCTACCTGCTATAACCTTAATAATCTTTCAACATAGGTACAAGAGGCATGCAAAGATTTTGGGTCTGTATTGTTACTTTTGTCATCCTTTTTTCCTGCTGGAAATGTGGATGCTAGTACTTGTTTGGGGGGAAATCTAGTGCTGTCACCACAAACACAATTAATTTTAGCACTATTTGTCAAGTGGTATTGAAAACAGGGGAGTGATCACTCGAGGAATTCATCAAATTTTGTGGTATTTTACTAACGGATTTTCCTCTATTTGGATTCATTCCACATATATGCAAATCTGGTTTGAACTATTATCATCAAAGTTGGACTATCAAAAGCTTATCTAATATGGGTTGCTTTTAAGATATTGAAGAGAGTGAATTCTGCATGATAAAATCTATGGATACACAAGTGACCTGAACAACCAGAAGATCACTGCTGTGTGGCTTTGTGTTGCCTTTGTAGTTTCAAAGATGTTGTAACATTATTTAATTAGCTAAAAAATTTCCTGTCTCTTGAGAAATGGAAACCCAATGAAATGTCAACCACGCTGTCACTCTCCTTGAGGCAAAACTCATTAGAACAAAGACTAGAGATAAAAATAGTCAGAGACACAGTATTTTGTTGCAATCCAGAGGCCCACACACCTTATGCCTTGGAAATCCAGATGTGAAGTCAAGCATACAGTGTGTTGGACGGAATCAATACCATTTAACAGTTTTAACCATTTAGTGTTGTGATCTTACGCAAAACTAGACAGTGCACAATTAAACAATATATGAAACCTTACTGGTGATCACCAACTTACCAGTTGCTGTTTAGTATGAAACAATTCCATATTTATCAGAGCAAAGGACTGGTGTAATACTTGTATCTTTGTTCTAAAAAGGAATTGTTCTTCCCCTTAGGAGTCAGAGACTGAGATTATATTTATAAAAAGGTTGTGGGGGGGGAGAGAATGCTTTATCTGAATTATAAGTGATATTTCAAAATGCACGTGCTTATTACTAAGCATAATAAAATCTGGCATTTTCTATTGTCAGATGGTTTATAAAGGCTAAATTTCTTGATTTATTTAAATAGACAGGAAAGAGCAAACTAAAAAAAAAAGAAAACACCCAAGTGCTATATACTGGAGGCATGTGAATTACCTCCTTCCCAAGGATAATGCAAATTAGAAGTGTGTAAAGCTTTGTCTGCACCTGGGATCTTTAATGAGGATAAAGAAAAATCAGACAGAAATTCTCTTGGGAACTGAGCAGATCGTTATTTGAATAACCTGCAGTGAATTCTAATCAATGCGACGTGACTTTGAAAATGAATGTGGTCTTTCTACCTGCTGTAGTCAAGCCATAATATTAATCATAACTTCATGGTACAGTAAAGCCTATGACAAATGGTTATTCAGTGGACTAACGAAAAGCCCATTTTCAGCAGCACAAGTCCATGCTTACAAATCTAATTTCTGTTTGTGAGTTGGTTGGATGGCTGATTTCAACATGCATTTTATTTAAAGAAGCAAGAGTTGGCTGGAAATACATTCCTAAAGTTACATTGTTTTCCATCAGAAGTGGCATGGCACGGAACCCTTATTTTATTGCCCTGTGGTAGGCATCAAAATATACCTGAGATCCTGTGCTCAGACAAGGCTTCTCAAGGCCGATGGGTTATAGTCTCCATCTAGCTACTGAGGATGGATTCACAGGATTGTTTCCTTTCCCAGGAGACTTCTAGCAGCTACTTCACTTTGGATGTCATACTAGTCTAGGTATGACTGGCAATTAAGAAATATACAACTGCAACATGGAATGAGTATGGAACCATATAAAATAGCGTCACCCAAATTTTGCATGAAGCTGAATTTAAAGTGAATTGGGGAAGGTGGCATCTTGAAGCTAAGGTTTAGCTTGCTTCTGTGTAAACAGGCTCCAAGATACATTTATAGGACAGCACCCTAGCAAAGCCAATTCCAACTATGTGTCTGTTAAGAAACCCTGTTAAGAAATCAAGACTTATCAGGAAGGGCTTTGTGAATTCTGCCTGTGCCTTGTTTTCCCTCTAGTCCTAGGATAAACAAAAGAGATTGTGAGATATCACACTATTTTGTCAGAAGTGAATTTCAGTTAAACCTCTATGGAACTTCAAAGTAGATCTCAATAATTTCGATAAAATTATAAATTTTGCCATGGATGGATGAAGGGGAGAGGGATCAGCCATCTCAAATTATTTAAGTCACTAACAGTACAATCCTAAATACACTTTCCTGGAAGTAAGACCCACTGAATACGCCTGAGTAGGTTTCTGAGTTGACCTGCTTAAAATTGCTCTTGTAAGCTAATTGAATCTATATCATGTGATCTTTATGAGAAACAGCCCAGAAGTTATATTAGGGAAACCATGTGTTTTATTTCTAATATTGTTACATGGCCTTGTATTTTTTCTTTTTGTATTGTTCTATTATATACCTGCTACCAAGACAAATTTTTATTATTTATTTATTTATTTTCACATTTATATCCCTCTTATCCCATAAACGGGCTCGGGGCAGGTCACTTCCCCCCCCCCCGGCAGAATAACAAGACAGACAACAGTTTGGAAGTCAACAAGGGCCACTTTATTAACTATTTAACATATTGCAGCAAGGGACCAACTAAGCGAGCACGGAACAGGCAAGGCAGGTGTCACTCCCCTGACCAACCACCTTGCCCTTTTCTCGGGCGGGTCACCCAGCTCCAATCTTGAGCCATCAATCTGGCTCATGAGCAGCAGCCCAGAAAACTGGTCACTACCTAGGAGTGCCTACCCCTGAAGCCTTCCAACTTGCAGAGAGGAGCATACCCTAAGAGGTTCCCAGAGGAGGTGATCACCGTTCCCCACCCTGGACCTTAGAAGTCCGAAGGTAGTTCCTGATGACTCCCTGTTCCCTAATGGGGAAAATGCCGTAAGGTGCTCACCGGTTCTGGTTTCTTGCCCGCACCAACCTGTCAAGTGACCCGCCTATTTATGTGTTGACCACCACAACCAACTATCCAATCCACTGCTCTCAGTGCAAGGCAGGCAAAAACACCTCCACCCATTAAGCCAATACTGGGTAGAAGCAAAAAATTCCTACCTGGCCCCAATAGACAACCAGCAACAGCCCACTAAGAACAGGGTGGGAGAGCACATCGGAGCAACTGCCAAAGGGCGGGCGCGGAGCCCAGCCATTTATCCAGGCCGGCTCCACCCCCTGCCTGTGTCCTGATGCCAGGCATCAGGCACTGTTGCTGCCTGTCTTCCTCGGAGCGGCAAATCAGCCCCTGGCGACCAGCGGTGTTGCTGGGTCACCGGGAGCTTTGAACAGTTCAATAAATACAATAAAATTTAAACACATTAAAACATATAAGATCAATAGTAGGGAGAATCTGGCCCATTGATGTAACTAGGTATGGCTCTTATTTCATATTAAAATCAAGATCATTCTAAAGGGCGAATTATGAAAAACTTGGATGCACGTCGGTGTTCGTTACAGTGGGACTTCAGAAAGTCACCTTCTGGAGGGAGAAAATGTTATGTGGATAATCCCTCTGTGAATGTATGACTTACAGTAATTTATTTATTCTACCAATTACTAACCTGTCCAAGCATCTTGCAGTCAGGGATGTTTTATATAAGGTATACCCACTAATTCTTGGCTGAGGAAGACTAGTTCACTTATAAGTTTCAGACTACACTACTAAGCAAGATGGAAGGCAGCATAGTATAGCCTGGATCAGATCTTGGAAGCTAAGCAGGGTTGGTACTTGGAAGGGAGACCACCAAGGAAGACTCTGCAGAGGAAGGCAATGGCAAACCACTCCTTGCTGGGGTTGCCATAAGTCTGTTGTCATTTGACAGCAATTTTTTACACACACACTGATACCCCTAAGCACACTTAATAGGGAGTAAGCACCACGGAGTTCAATGTAGGGTTGCCTCCTCCTCCTTTGCTCCTGCTGCTCATTTGAGCAGTGGCACTGGCAGGGGTGGGGGCAAAAGGCGGGAGGTTGCCCACCAAAGCAGGTAACCTGAGAGCTCTGGCTCAATAATGCTTACAGCAAAGTAAACATGCTCAGGAGTGCACAGCTTGTGAAGTCAAGGTCCAAGCAAAAGAGACAATAGCTTCCTCCAAGTATGGTGAAGGATGTGCCAAGATTTTGCAGACCTGTATCTCTTCCTTACAGGTGTATTTACATATCATTTGTGTTTCTTGTCTTTTCTGAAGAAAACCCAAGATTTATTGTTGAAGAAACTATCCAGAGTAGGCCCTCTTACCACTTGTTCAAGCAGATAATGTTCCTACTTGTTGTTGTTCAGTCGCACAGTCGAGTCCAACTCTACGACCCCATGGACCAGCTCCCGCCAGGCCTCTGATGTTTGCTCAACTTCATGTTCGTTGCATTGATGACACTGTCTAACCATCTCATCCTTTGTTGTCCCCGTCTTCTTTGACCTTCAATCTTTCCCAGCATCAGGGTCTTCTCCAGTGAGTGCTCCCTTCTCATTTGGTGGCCAAAGTATTTGAGCTTCAGTTTCATTATCTGGCCTTCCAGGGAACAGTCAAGGTTGATTTCTTTTAGGATTGACTGATTTGTTCTTCTTGCAGTCCAAGGGGCTCTCAAGAGTCTTCTCCAGCACCATAGTTCAAAAGAATCTATTCTTCAGCGCTCGGCCTTCCTTATAGTCCAACTCTTGCAGCCATACATGACTACTGGGAATACCATTGCTTTGACCATGCGGACTTTTGTTGGCAGGGTGATGTTCCTACTTACTGGCACCCTTTTCTGGCATATTTTCCATAATGTTCACTTGTGACTAAAGGTCTTCCTTGGACAAAGGTTTGAGAGTGAATGAGAAGGTTTGTGATTTTCCAAACAAACAAACAGAAATACATAGCTGATCTCTAGGACACTGATATTGTCATAAATTCTATTGTGCAGGCTTACCTCAAATGGCCCTTCCACTACCATCAGTAACAGGCACCACTATGCTCTCCATGGTCTTACCTCATGTTCTGAGCCCCAACAAGCTACACATCATACATTTCATTTTTGACTACCACAAATTTTCTTGCTCTGAGGCCCAGTCTTACATTTCAGCAGGTAAAGCATTTACTTAACTAGTATTGCACTTGTGTAAGTACTGGCAGTATGGGTCAAAGAAAAGGCATGGGTAGTACATGGCAGCCCTAATCATATCACTGCCACAGATTTGCCACTAACTGTCTAGCCCAGTGGTGAAGATGCTTTCCCCAGGCCCTGCTTTTTCCCCACCTACAGAGATGAGGTGGGTACGAATGAGAGGCATGGCTTCTTCAGTGGTGGCACCTCACCTTTGGAATGTCTTCTTCCTTGAAGCTTGCCTTGTGCATATTTGAGTGTCCTTTGGGCCCAAATGTTTCTGTCTACTTTGAATTGAAGGGCTCCATCTCTTTTAGCTTTTTTAATGGTCTGCCCCTAGCCTGATGATGCAGGCTTGTCAGATGCATGCTAATGACAGGCAAACTCTCTGCAATTTTGGCTGCTGCCCACTGACACTCACCTGGTCGGTGGGGAGATGCAGGCCAGCCAAACAGGGGGAGAGTAATTGTTATTGCCACACAATGACATCACGTCCAGTGGAATCCAGAAGCACCACCATCGCTCCGAGTGATACTCTAGCACTTGCCCTAAAGTTCTGTGTTCGTTTTGGAAGTGACATCATTGGCTGTGATCACACAGGCAGTTTGGTCCGATACAGCCACTCCCTCCTCCGGATCAAATGGGCGGAGTCAGACAGTCACATCTGTCAGGCATTCTGCAGCCATACTTATCCCATCATAGGATGACTTGGAGCTGGGTTAAAAAGGCACCACATCACAAGTGGTGTTTTCGGTTCCCCACACAGTTATTGCTCACGGCCGGATGTCTGAATGTGGGGGAGATTGCACAGAATGGATTTGGCAGTCTGAACCTGCAGATCCATTCTGCCACTAGGGAGGGTTTAAAAAAAATATATATGCACATGTGCTCCGTGGCTGAGGTGCTGCAATAATGTGGATGCTTTACCATGGGATGTCTGCATGGGTAACTCACAGCAGGGTGTGCTGTGTGGCTGATATGCCCCGCAACACTTTCAACAGGTTCAGTTAGAGGCAGCACCATATCATGCCAAGCTGCCAGTGTCACCACAGCCATTGTGTGGTAATGATAATCGCTGGCCTCTCCCTGCAGTAAGCACCCACTTTTCTCCATCTCCTGCTGGTTGCCAGCATCTACTTTCGTTTATTATTTTATTGATTGACTAGTTTGTTTGTGCCTAACAAATATGAACCATCATATTATCATACAGACATAAAACATTAAGTTATTAATGAACAATACAGTGCCAGCTTTCAAGTTTGGTGGGGGTGGGGAAGTGGAAAGGTCAGCCTCAATGGCAAGGTCTCTCCAGGTAGAAAACAGCACCTCTGAGTTACAGCTCCTTCCTTTTATGGCTTATATTTGGCTTATGTTTTAATTTACAGTTTTAATATAATACAGTCAGTGTGGTGTAGTGGTTAGAACACTGGACTAGTGTATGGGAGATCTGGGTTTGAAACCCCTCTATGCCATGGAAGTTTGCTGGGTCACCTTGGTCAGTAACAAACTTGGGGATGGGCATGAACTGAACCACAAAGCAAAATTTGTCATGGGTTTTGCCCTGTTCATAGCTCACAAACCAGAGTTTGTGACAAGTCTACCATCATGAACTTCCACAAATTTTAAAAACCATTTGTGGCAGTTTGTGGATACACCAGAAAGCGGGGTTTTATTTTTGTTTTGTTTTTTTAAAAAACAACCCTGGTTTCTGTTCCCTATGTAAGCTGCAAAAGCAGCTGAGCATGTCTTTGTGCTTTCTTGTGCAGCTGTTTCGCGCTTTCCTGTGCAGTGCCTTTAAACTTTAAAGGGATTGCTCAAGAAAGCATGAAAAATGGCTGAGTGGTAAGAAGCAGCCTGCTCCCTACCTAGCTATTTTTCATGCTTTCTGCAAACCTCATTTAAAGGGACTGTGAGGCCATGAGATTTGCAGGGCCACACAAACCATGAACCAGTTTGGTTTGCGAAAGAACGTCTTGGTTTGGTGCGGTTTGTGGTTCGGCCACAAACCACAAATTGACACAAACCATATTTTTCTGGTTCATTCTCATCCCTATACATACTCTCAGTCTAACCTACCTCACAGGGCCATTGTGACGATAAAATGGATGAGGGAGAGGAAAAGGATGTAAGCTGTTTTAGGTCCTCATTCGGGAGAAAGATGGGATATAAATGGAGTAAATAAATAAATATTTTTTAAAAAAACAGTTTGATAATTATATTAGTGATGTTTTGATGATATTATTGTTTTGTTTCTACTTTCTGAGTTGCCTCAAGCAAGTCTCTGGAGACGTGCCACATACATTTCCTAAATAAAATAAAGTCATATTTCAGGGTGAATCTCAAGGGTCCAATCTGGGAAAAACTGAAAAGAAGTTTTAGAGAAGCAAAATGCCTTTCATAAAACCAGTAATCGTTGGGGAGGGTGGGGTATAAATGCAAAAAATAAATTGGGGCCATTGGGGAGGGCGGGGTGTAAATGCGAAAAATAAATAAATAAATAAATACAGGGATATTTCATAGCCAGCACGGTGTAGCAGTAAAAGTGTCAGAGTAGATCGGGGAGACTCAGGTCCAAGTCCCCACTCTGCTATGGAAGCTTGCTGGGTGACCTTGGCACAGTCATTCTGTGTCAGTCTGGCCTACTGTCATGTGGGGGCTGGTGGATACCTTTGTTCCAGCAAAGAGCATCTTTCCCCCTTTCTGGCCATGAAGATGCCTGGACCGTATTCTGTCACCGTACTTGTCAAGGCATCTCCTGTCTGCCTCTCATCTTACTACACCTACCTCACAGGATTGTTAATGTGAGGATTAAATAAAGGAGGGGGAAATGATGTAACAAGCTGCTTGGGGTCCCTTTAGAGTGAAAAGCGGGGTGTAAATATGCAAATAAACAACATTTCATTTTAACCTATGCAACCTCTCAAAAAGTGTAACTGCAAAATATATACCTTTGCAATAAACCAGACATTTCTCACACTACGCTGTGCACATGTTTCTAACATTTGTTTAAGAGACTGAAAAATCTCTGTATGGGGAAAATGCAGTGTAATATATGAAGAAGACTATTATTATCATGCTAAGGTTCAATAGGGACATTTCCATTTGTTTTTGATTCTATATATTGTCATTAGTTTCAGCCTGCCTCGTTATTGTCGATTATTCTTGTTTTTGAAACACCATTATTTTTGTTCAGCCAGCAAACTTGAGAAATTTCCCCTGCAATCCCTAATAACTATACAATGGGTAATGTATAAATACTAGTAGTCATGGAAGATTATTCCTCAGCCGTTCGCACCAAGCTTGTAGGCCAGGTCTATTATGGCTTGGCTATCACCATTGTGATAGATGTCACTTGTATCAAATGGGTGCAGTGACCCAAACTTCCATTTACTTTCCAATTCATCATGTGCTACAGGTTTAAAAATGGGAAACTGAGGATAAGCAGGAAATATCATGAAACTGTACTATGTGGATAAGCCCTTGGAGGTTTATTACCATTGGTCTTTGCTACAAGATTATCAGTGCTTCCCCTCACAATGCAGATGGACAATAAGGAAGTCCCGTGAGATTTCTTGGCATGACAGCCTCCCCATTCCCTTATTTGAAGTTAATTTAATCAAGGTGGGTTGTAATTTTTTTTAACAAAAAAAAAAGGATAATTAGATTTTTACAATCTTATACAATAGTAAAATGCTGAACACGAGAGAACTGGAAGGGGACCAAGGTTCTTCATTCAGGTAACATCACTGTAATAGTCTCATGTCTCTGAGATTTAACATTTCTGATATTCTCCTCTGCACCTTTTATTGTTCCTATTTACAGTACACCTGAAACACATTGTGGAATTGGCAGGGAGCCCAGATTTTCCATTTAGAAACAGTTTGATGATTTCACTTTTTTTTCCTCTTGTCCTTTCCCCCCCCACACACACATACAAAAAAAAACCCCAGCAGGTGCTGTACATTGTAAACAATGGCAGTTGCAGTAATATTATTAGCTTTTTGCATTTTTATTACATCGTGCCTCCCTGTATATTTTAAACTTCATCGCATGGTTTTTTTTTTTTTTTTGGCATCGGCTCAGCATGCCTTACTTCATACAGAAGGAGAAGATGGATGCTGCTGAATGCAACTGCTTTGTTGTCATTTATAATTAGAAAGCAGAAGATGAAGCTAATCATAAAAAAACCCATCTCCCAGTATTTTCTGGTTTCGTTATTACATATATCCAGCTATGCTCCATGCACTGTATTATGACCCTTTCCAGGTACAACAGATATCTCAAGCAACTAATAATTTTTGGTAGTATATATGATGGAAACAATACTCCCCCCCCCTCCCCTCGAGCTTTGAGATACTCAAGTTTTTTTGGGGAAAATGTTTCTTAGTTTGATGGATAACAAAATTAATCTAGGAGAAGCCTTCTAACAAATGTAATTTCCCTTCTAGTTAGACTGCCAAATGCTAGGTGCAGATAAATGATCTCAACACTCTGAATAAGGGTTTTTCTTCCCATTTAGAAAGAAATAATGCAGGTTTCTAAAAACCAATTGAACACACTTCGGTGGCAGTCTTTTGGACATGTAGATGTGCATTCTGTGGTTACAAACATATCAGAACTTGATACTGGCTGGCATGTTTAAAGTGGTTCTTTACAGAATAGTAAAAAATCACTTTAAAGATACTAGCCGATATCAAATGGGATAATACGAATGCATAGGTCTATTTTAGTTAATGAAGATTTCATCAAAGGGGAGAAAAGCAAGCTATTTTCATGTTTATACAGCCACAATCTCTTTTGCTAAACTGCATTTTCTGCTACATTTTTTTTCTGCTAAACTGCATTTTCTGCTACATTTTTCCCCCCAGATCAGTTCATTAAGTCAAAGCCCAACAGAAAACAGATGCAATATAAGAGCAATAAAGGGAAGTTAAAAAAAATTAAAATCCTTTGTTCTCCCTGCAGTACATCCGTAAATCTATTAGCATTATTTTCCTTTCTTCTCTCTTTTTTTTTTGCATCCCAAGCCAGATCTCAAGTTCTCTGAAGCAATCCTTAATCAAGCTCCCCAAAGGCCTACGACTGCATGCCGCAATTTCTCCCCTGCTCTCAGCACAGATGTTTCAAGCACATTCCATTACACCTACATGCCATTACAGCTAATGGCTTATTCTGATGAAGAAAGCTGCTTTCTGCTCAGTGCAGCAAAGGGGAAAATAGCCTCCTGTACAGTTCGTACACTGCAACAATGAAATGTGGGGGCAGGTGGTACAACAGAACTCTCTAATGTTAATTACATACTGTATTACCCCCAAATTTGGCTGGTCATTAATTATGCTAATTTACTTTCCTGAAAATTAGCACCATCCATGTGAGCATTTTTGAGCAGCTTATAGCAAAATGAACTGTGTCATGAAGCTTTGTAAACCTAAACCTTTTGAACTGTCCAAATATGAGATGACAACGATTCTCCTTCTGTAAGTGAGTTGCAGGATATTTCCAGTTAATGAAGACAAATAAGAGATCTGGAAAAGGCTAATTCCTGCTTTTCCATTAAAATATGACCTTGAACCAACCTTTGTGCCTCAGTTTCCCCTAGATACAGGGTTATGCGCAATGCATGCTTTACATTTTTTTTTGGCATTGAGGTGTTTCAGATTCTAAGCCAAGGAAAACTGAATCCTGAGTATTTACATAATTTTCACATCTATATTACCAATGAATTTATTATGTATTTATTAAAAAATTGGGGCAAAACAGCGCATATCAGTATGCATGGCTGCTTCAAGATTCTTTTTGTGCAGTGTTTAACTGATCCTGTACATTGATAACACTCTACACACAAAAAGCATCCTTGATACAACAGTACATTTGATCACATGAAGTCTGCTTGTTTGCAGTATTTTATCAATGCACACTAGGGTTGCTAGCTTCAGGTTAGGAAATACCTGGAGATTTTGGGGTTTGAGCCTGAGGAAGGTGGGATTTCGGGAGGGGAGGGACTTCAGTGGGGTATAATGCCATAGAGTCCACCTTCCAAAGCAGCCATTTTCTCCAGGTGAACTGATCTCTGTAGCCAGGAGATCAGCTTTAATAGTGGGAGATTTCCAGCCTAATGCACACAAGAATATATATGCACAACAATAACCCAGTCTGCCAAAAGAATCTTGATATATGCGATACCATCAAGGTTGCAGCCTTTTATCAATGCACATATGTACATTGTAGAGGAGATGAAAAGACATAAATGGATTAAAATCACTGAAAGCGCAGGCAAACTAAAAACTGAAGCTTAGTACTCTCTATGACATTTGGAAATTTAAAAAACTGAAAGCACTAGGAGAGGACTTCTTAATGCATCAATTCTATTTCAAGAGAAGATCAGGTAATTTTCAGCTCCAAAATCCTGGGAGAAATTCAGATGAGCAGAATTTCAGGAGCATTTCTTTGTGAAAAAGAACTATGCAGGGCATCAGAGCGTGAACCAGAAATGTTATTCAACATCTCTTCTGCTTCTGAGATTTCAGCAGTCATTGACAATACCCACACATTTTCAGGTATATCTTTGCATTCATAAGGACTAGTAACTGTTTTTTAAAAAAACCAAAGTTAAGGTTGAAAGCTGAAGTTCTCAGGAAGCTGAAGATTTTGCCCATTCTGCTTTCTCTGCATTCTTGCAGAACTACATTTCCTGCAGAAACAGCCTTAAATAAGCATAAATATATATAATGTGACTTGTAAGGGTTTATGGAGCTTTATCCATGGATTCTTTCACATTTGGCAGGGATAAGTGAACCCTTAGTGAGGTTCTCTATTGTATGTGTAATGAGGAAATGTCTGTACTTGTAGATTTTCACATCTGCAATCATAGCTACTGGATCATGACCCCTTTTATCTTTCCTGACTCTTCATTCAGAGAATCATCCATATCAAACAAATAAAATATTACTGCACATCTCTGACTACAAAAGCCAATCCAGACAACTATGTAACGAATTCCACATACGAAGGGCTTTGGGGCTGTATATTTCTTTTCTTTGTTCTTTGTAAACATTATTTATTTAAAATATTTTTATCTTGTCTTTCCCCACAAAGGCCTAAGGAGAAATTATATTTTGATCAAAGTTC
>NW_015167064.1:605618-608210 GCF_001447785.1 Gekko japonicus
GTCAACCCAGCCAGCGTCTTCTGACTGACAGTTCTTGCAGCCAAACACTAAAGGTGTGCATTTTGGAATGTTGGAGCCCACTATGGCTTTATATATAAGGGAGAGATAGGAAGGTTTGGGAAAACGTTTCTTGCCTCTGAGAGTCTGCAGAATGAAATGCTGAAGTTTTGTATAACCTCATTCATGCCTCTCCACTCTTTGAAGTTCTCTTCCAATCAAAATGGAATTGATTTCAAACAATCTCCAGCTTCCTAAAAAAGAGAAAGAGAATTAGACTGGTGGATTTCAGGGAGAAGGTAGATTAAAAAATGAAGAGGATTCCTCTTAACAATGCTAAAAGCAATGTACTCACAGATCCAAGCCACTTTTTGCAGCTGAGGATGCTCCACACAGAAGTTTTAATCTGGTTTGGCATCCAGACTGCAGCAGGGGCACATTACTTTGGCCATTGGATTACACACATTTGCTGTTCGGGTTTGAAGGGGAAGAGACAGGTACTTAATTAATTGTGCTTTTGTTCTAGGATTCAGAGAACTACTGTGTGCTGTTGTCCTCAATCAGGGTCAAGGTAAAATTTGGATGTAAAGTTGAGGTTTGTTTACTGTATAGATTTTACATGAATTGAACTGATCTTTCTTTCTTTCTTTCTTTCTTTCTTTCTTTCTTTCTTTCTTTCTTTCTTTCTTTCTTTCTTTCTTCTCCATCCTTTTTTATTGTAGGAGAAAGTTAGGAAGAGCCTGCTAGCTTGCTAGCAACAGTTGAATTATATCAAAGCTGACTTTGTTTTTTCTTCTACCTGTAGGTACTTAAGCCTGGGCATCAGAGGCACCAGGTGAAAAGCAAGAGCCAAAGGGTTCTTTGCTCTTTGCCTGTAGCTCAAAGCATGGGCCTATGATAGCTAGCCCATTGACGGAGGACCAGCACAATGGGCTCATGTCAATGCAGTGTTGTAACCCTATAGTGCTCCAGAACTTACCAGCGGTGGTGTGCCTCTGGTGGTGTGGTGGGGGAAAAATGCAGGGAAATGGTAGCTGACAGAGATAAATTTGCACAAAACTGCTGGACAGGTGTACCATTGCCACTGTGAATGCCTCTGCAATTCAAAGCAATGACTGGGAAATGGAATGTTGATGCATTCTGGGAGAGTTTTAAAAGCAGACTGTGATAACAATATGGATATGGCTGTGATGGTCTGCTTTTGAAAGATGAAAAAAACCGAACATTTCATTGGGTGTGCCTTTGGTCACATCTAAAAGACCTCTTCAGAATCCTACCCAAAAACTCTGAGATTCTTTTGAAACAAACAGTGGCACGATGCAGGCAAAATTAAATATTTGTAAGACCCATTGATTTCAACATGAGTGTCGAGTTTGTTCATCAGTCTAACAAACTGATATACAAAGATTTTAACAGTGTCCAGATTATATACTAACTTTCTGTCCAACTTTAGTGCTAAATTCAGGCTGATGTCATGTTGGCAGTGTGATACCGATATGATGCTCTAGGATTCAGGCAAAACTCTATGGTTTCCCCATAGCTGACAAGCCCTCCAAAGCTTAACAGGCACTGATAGCTGCCAGTGACAGAGTTCTCATTCTGCTCTACGGGATCAGAAAGCTATGTATATATACGCTCAGCTCAGCTCCACACCTTTTTGTCAGTTGGCTGTTTGCATCACAGTTATACAGAGAGGCAGGGAATTTGTTAAGAGCCAACTAGCAGAGCACATTCATTTATTCCCTCCTGATTGTGACTCATCTCTCTGATTGTGAACTTATCTCCCTGCTGGGATTTGGATGCTAGGTGGACTCAGGGCTCTTTGCCACTCTGTCTCTCTGCTCATGCCAAGCATTGGGGCTTAGCTACTGGGTGTCTTGGCTGAGTGAGGAGCCACGCTTTATATCCTCCTGACTGCGAACTGCTCTCCCCTGCTGGGGCTTGGGTGTTAGGTGGACTCAGGGCTCATGGCTATGCAAGAGAGGTTGGGGTAGATGACAGTCTTGCATGACCAGTACTCTAGGTGACTGGTGTTGGCAGTCTCAGGGGACCTGGCAAGATACTCCCTCACCATAGCCTCTGCCAAATCCTCTGCCATTGAACACCTGGCAACCAATCAGGCCCGTAGCTAGGACCCTTTTAGTGGGGGGGGTCTGGGAAAAGTGGGGGGCCGCAAGCATCGTTATTACCTTAAAGTGGGGGAGTCTAGCCCTGTCCTGGGACGTCCTGTGGCGCATGCGCTTTGCGCACGCACCGCCACAATGACGCCACTCAAAGATGACAAGAGGCTGGCGGCGGTGGAGGCCGAGGTGGCATCAGGGGGGCATGAAGGGCGCGGCAGCCTCCCCCTCCCTCCTCCTCCCCTTCCTTGCCATGCCTGGGCGGGTTTGTGGATGGCCCGGCGGGTGGGCTGCAGCTGTTCCCAGTGGGCCGGGGGGGTGGAGGACTGGGGCTACCAGGTGTGGGTGGTGCTGGAGTTCAATACGCTCCTCTCCCTGCCCACCAGCCTGGGCAAGACACTGGTGGCCGCCGTGGTCCTCCACAACTTCTACCGCCGGCGCCCGGCAACAAGACCATCGATTGAGGGGAGGGGCC
>NW_015167064.1:609196-641447 GCF_001447785.1 Gekko japonicus
GTGTGTGTGTGTGTGTGTGTGTGTGTCATTCTGAGACAAACAGACAAGTTCACTTGGGTAGTGAAGTGACACAACTCCTTGCTCTTACTGTGTATCAACACATTTGAGGAAAAGTTCAGAAATCATAAATCACAAACTTTGCTTCATGCACACACACACACGGTAGCAAGGTGAGGGGGAGGCGGGCCCAAGCAATGAGAGGGTGGGATTTGCATGGGAAAAGCTGCTTTGGTGGAAGGGCGGGGTGGAAATCTAATTAATTAATTAATTAAATAAAAGACAGGAGTGGGATTTGGCCTCATCCACTTGACTTCATTCATGGGGGAGGGAGAAAAGAGAGCTCTGAAGTGCACGCTCCCCTTGGTAGTTGAAGGAGTGGTTCTGTCCACTTCTCTCCCTCTGTTCACTTGCTTGTGGGCCAGATTAAAGCCCTGGGCAGACCATTTCTGTCCTGTGGCCCATAGGTTTGACACCCCTGCTCTAAAGGAATAAGGGCTGAGTACATAGTTCTCCCATTTTAACAATGCTAACATTTAACGATGGGGTAGGTTAGCTTGAGAGGGAATGCTTGGCCCAACATCACCCAGTGAGTAAGAGCAGTGGACATTTATCTGGAGAATTGGGTTCGATTCCACACTCTTTAGTCAGCTGGGTGACCTTGGGTCAGTCACAGCTCTCAGAGCTCTCTTAGCCCCTCAAAATAAGTCTAGCTCCCTAAAAGACTTAGAACTTAAGGCCGTCAGACAATCTTTGGATCTCCTGGCTAATACTACACACAATGCCATAATTAATTAATTAATTTAATTAACCCAGTGAGTTTCTTTTTGAGCAGGGATATAAACCTGCATCTTCCCATGCGTAGTTCAGCACTGTAACCACTACACAATACAGTCTTTATATGAACACATATGAATCTGCCTTATAATGAATCAGACCATCAGTCCATCAAAATCAGTCTTTCTAATCAGATTGGCAGTGACTTTTCACCTGCTGCCGGGTATTTTTAACTGGAGATGGGGATTGAACTTGGGACTTAGGTTTGCCAGACCCCCGGTCCGGCCAGAGCATCCCCCAATCTATGGGGCTCAAATCCACCACCAGCCAGTTGGCTGGCAGGGAAAGCTCCACCCTTGAAGAGGCCCATCACGCATCGATGTGGTTGATGTGATGACGTCACATGGAAGTGATGGCATCACACCGGGGATGTTGCGTGCCAACGCTCTAGCATTTTGGCCAAAATGCTAACGCATCGGTGTGCAGTGTCCCCAGGGTAATGACATCACTTTTGTGTGACATCACCATGCTGATGATGATGTCAGTCACAGCAAAATTGTCCTGACCCCCCCCACTCCTGGATGGCTCCCTCCCACCCCCACTGCCAGGACAATGGGACCTGGCAACCCTACTGGGACTTGCTGCTTGTAAACCAGGTGCTCTACTAGTAAGCCAAGGCCTCTCCTCAAGTCCCCTCTCCTACCTCATCATAGGGTGAAAATAAGAGCTCACACATAAAGACTTTGAAAGGCACTAATCTTATACGCAATAACGTTGGTCTGTACATTGTATTCCATCAATCCTTTTGCTCCTTCAATACTAAAATTTATGAAGAGGGAAAAAAACCACTTTATAAAAAGCAGTTTTATACAGGAAAGGAATAAACTATGTGAATTGCAAGAAGGCATTATCATGAACTATTCATAATTTGATCAGCTAAACTTTTCTAGCGACAATCCTTTGTGTTCCTTTGGCTGGTATCCTTTTCACAGTAAGCGTTTAGAAGGGAGACAGTAACTTTGCATGCACTTGCTTATAATTGATCTGTTAATTAATTTTCTATTAAAAATTAATCTATTTTTTCTTTTCCACAAAAGCAGAAGAGCTTCACCATATCGAGTGCTGTTATGAGGAACTGTGCGATCTATATCAGATTAGCCTCGCTTTTCCCTGTGAGCCAACTTAGATCTCATTTTTGACCCACTGAAACCAAGAGAGTTTCAGAATGAAAAGAGAAAATATCTTCTTTTTTTCCTATATTGTGAGCGAACAGTCTCCCATTTCTTCCTCAAGGCTGCTGTTTTGCTTCTATCTCCAAGAAGCCATCATCATATTAACATAGATGGCAATCTGGCAAGGAGGTGCTGATCAAAGATACATTTCACACTCGCACTTCGCATTTTCTAATTACACCATCTGCGTCAGACTCTTCTGTGGCAGCTCTACCCAATCTGTCAAATGCTACGTGCCTATGGGAATGAAGAGGAGCTGAGAAAAATCACCACCGCCTTCCCTACTAGTCAATCCATCGCCCCAATTGGAGCTAGATTGGATATATTAGTCTAATTGGGAGGCAAAAGGAGGTTCCAGGCTGCATATATGATAAGGGGTTTAGGGGGAAAATCGAGGCATGAGATTTACAGTTTGAAACCTATTAGAAGGCCTGCCTCAGCTTGTTTCATAGCAAATTGAGTCTGAGAGCGAGCCATGTATCTGATATCAAGAGGCACAAGAAAGGAAAGCTATTTGAAGAGAAGACTCATGGACAGAAAACAGGGATTTTTCATTTTGTCTGTTTCTTCCAGATAAATGAACTACAGGCACTGTGACTGGCCACTGCTCAAAGAGTCCATCAACATATCGTTGTTATAACCAAGTGTGAAAACTGGGGTTAAACTCCATTACCACGATCTTGTGCACAGTAATTACCTGTGATTCAGTCCCATTGATTTCAGTGAATTCTGTGCCGAACTCTACAAAACTGAGCAGTCAACCAATTAACATTTTTATTTGCTCAATCTATTAAAAGTCAAATGATTCAACAAACACACATTTGTGAAATGCAAAACCACCACCATATAGTATCCAGAGGATACATTTCAGACTGCATAGCTTCTGTTTCATGTAAGAAAAAAATCAGTTTAATAGACAAAATGACCATGTAATCAGATGGAGCACCATTTTCAGATGTCTGAGAACCACAAGACATGAACAAATATTACATATGCATTTTTATAACAATATATATGCAAATCTGCTTTTCATTAGCATTAAATGTGACTGCCAAAAATAAAAACCAAAGGGGTCAAAACAGATATTGATAATGATATTTATTTGTCCAATGATATTTATTTGTTTGGTAATGATATTTATTTGTCTGAGAGGGAGAGAAAAAGAGAGAGGTGGAAAGAAAGAATGAAAGGGGTGGAAAGAAAGAGAGGAAAGAAAGAGAGGAAAGAAAGAGAGACATGTGGCTCCTTAGCCACAGTTTGGCCATCCTTGATATAAAGTAATACATATGGTACTCACTCTGCAGCACACAGAGAGCCACATTCACAATTACCATCATCCAAAAGAACCACACGGCTTGTAGCCCGTGCACCAAGCCAAACATATAAAATAATATAACTATTAAATAAGTATGGTTATTGCTAGAGTACCTCTGAGTGTGTAGGGCAGTCTGTCCCCACTATTGTTGAACCTTAGCCAGCCCTTGGGTATCTGGAGTGAAGGAAAGAGCTTCTCCTCTCTGTCTTCTCCCTGCCTCCTCAGAATGAGGCACAGAAGCTCAGGCGAGAGAGTGACATGGTCATTACACCAGGAGGAAAGCAAGCTGGTCATGGAGACAGGGGATTAAAATCAAGCCCACCCCACTGTGGCCAGTTTGCTCTTTTCCTGGGCGGCGGCTGCAGTAGTGGTGGTGGTTTTACAGAACTTTGCCTTCTCTGCAACCAGTTTGCTATCCTCCCAGCAGCTGTCTTGATGCTGGGATGAGAGTTCAGAAAGTGTGGACAAGGGGGAGAGGGGTTCTGGAGAGGACTGCCCTTTCCTTCAATACCGGGCATGAGGCCCATGTCTCAAGGAGGCTCTCAGTTTATCTGTCTGCTTGTGCTGGTGTCCCTTTGTTGGTGACTGTTTCAAGGTAGAAACCACCTGCCAATCATAAGCCGTACTGGCCAGTACTCATGCTTACTTCCCTTGAACATGGGGCAGGTTACTCATTGGGCAATAGTGCCTAGAAGCGCCACAGGAGGCATGTTAAAGAGCCACATGTGGCTCTTAAGCCACTGAGTACTACTGATATAAAGGAATATTATCCCATTTCAGACCCATTTCCCAAGTGTACATATGAGATGAGGTCAACAAAGCAAGATTGTAAAGGAGAAATCCCTTAGGTCTGCAAGAAAGTATGCATGGACTTGCTGACCTGGCTACAGAATTCCAAAAACTCTCACAAAATAGAATTCTGGATATAGGACACATGAACACATGAAGCTGCCTTATACTGAATCAGACCATTGGTCCATCACGGGTCAGTATTGTCCACTTAGGGTGGCAGCAACTCTGTAACAGCCATCCTTATTTCAGAGAGATTTTCACTGTTTTCTGGGAAACCAAAATACTCAAGGAGGAAAAGTTGGCAAGAGGTATAATAGAGTCCTAGCCAGTGTTCCCTCTAACCTGAGTTAGTGTGAGCTAGCTCACAGTTTTTTAGCCTCCGGCTCACACATTTTTGTCTTAGCTCAGGAAGGATGGCTCCAGAGCAAACTAATTTATGCAGTAGCCAATTCACCTGCTCACAACTTTAAAGCTGGTAGCGCACAAAATATAATTTTTGCTCACAGGAGTCCACAGCTTAGAGGGAGCATTGGTCCTACCACTGGAAACTTTTCCAGCTGAAATTCTTGCATTTTCCAAGATGGTTGTTTACCCTGACCCAGTCAAGGACCCAAAGTCTTTAAAGCAAAACAAAACGAAAACCATCAATTGCTATCAGCTTTTCAAACATGAGGTGAAGACGTCACCAAAGGTCCACCAATCCAGATATTAAGAACTGTGAAATACAACTGTTCAGTTCTTTTGTAAAAGAATGAAAGAATCCCAATATTTAGAAATAAGCAGCCTGGTAAATGAGTATATTTTAAGAGATTCTACGTACATAGATGCACATCTATCTGTCTGTCTTTCTCTACTCTCACACACATATGAACTATCAAGCACTTTGACTGAACAATGCTGAGAAGAGTTCATCAGCATATAATTGCTATAAGCACTTTTGGTGTTGTTCAGTTGCACAGTCAAGTCCGACTCTTTGCGACCCCATGGACCACATCACGCCAGGCCCTCCTGTCTTCCGTCATGCTCCAGAGTTTGCTTAATTTCATGTTCATTGCCTCGATAACACTGTCTAACCATCTCATCCTTTGCCGTCCCCTTCTTCTTTGACCTTCAGTCTTCCCAGCATCAGGGTCTTCTCCAGTGAGTGCTCCTTTCTCATTTGGTGGCCAAAGTCTTTGAGCTTCACCTTCAGTACCTGGTCTTCCAGGGAACAGTAAGTGTTGTGTATTCACTTCGTCTAAACCTATGTTAAGCTTGAGACCTCAGCCGGATTCTAATCTGAAACAATACCATTGGCTGAAGCAATGTTTGTAACCAATAAAATGTAAGAGTCTGTGTTGGAGGGAAGACAAATGATTGGATGTTATCTTTACAATGTGATTGGATGTTAACTATGAGAGGGCGTGGCTACCCCAGCCCGGGAGAGTTTAAAAGGAGTTGTGCTCCACAGTTGTTTGTGGTGTGTCGTCAGATGTTGTGTGATCTTGGAAGTTCTCATTCTTTAATATAGCTGAATCACTTATTACTTACTTCGTTGTTGAGTTGCATACTTAACAGTCAGGGTTGCTTTCTTTTAGGATTGACTGATTTGATCTTCTTGCAGTCCAGGGGACTCTCAAGAGTCTTCTCCAGCACCATAGTTCAAAAGAATCTATTATTCGGCGCTCGGCCTTCCTTATAGTCCAACTCTCGCAGCCATACAGTACTACTGGGATAAGCACTATATACATGTGTGAAAATAAGAAATTTACAGAACTTTTTTTTTTAAATGGCAAAAAAAAGAAAGAAAAACAGCAAACATGTCTACATTAATTGATACAAATTATAAATCCAGGCAGGATTCTAGACTTGTTTAGAGATTCTTTGTTTTCAGATTAGGGGTATCAACTAAACTCTGGCTGCTGGTAAAAGGATTAGTGGGCAGACTCATGCAAGCAGGCACTTCTGAGGGGAACCCAGAAGTGATGTCATCACATTAACATAATGCTATAGGAATCTCAGAATGCCCTGAGCAACCAGAGCAGTATTGCCAGCCTTCAAACTTTGGTTCCTGTCCTTGTAAGGCAGAGGGAAGGCTCTTTCTAGAACTATTTTGGTCCTCTAGTCTCCCCCTGCTCCCCTCCCCTCTAGTCTAGCCCTGCTCTGAATGGAGCTCAGCCCAGCAGCAACCACTGAGCAATTTGCTACCATACAATCTGTGCTACTCACCCAGCTGCAGTGGTAGCTATTGGGCAACTTGAAGTCATACAACTTGCCTGGGCCCACCAGTAGCCGCTACACATTTTGTGTTATTTGGCTAAGCCAAGCAGTGGTCACCACACAATTTACCTGAACAACTTCTCTTACCACATGACTTTTGCAACTTGGCCAGACTTCTCCCAGGGAGATGGGGCCAAGAGGAGGGAAGGTGAGAAAGCCAAGAGTCAGTGTAATATAGTGGTGAGAGTGCTGGAGTAGGATCTGATAGACCCAGGTTCAAATCCCTACTCTACCATGAAAACCTGGGTGATCTCCAGCCCATCTTTTTTCTCTCAGCCTAATCTACTGCAAAGGGCTGTTGTGAGAATAAAACGGAGGCTAGGAGAATGATACACAAGCTTCTTTGGATTCCCACTAGGGAGAATGGTGAGGTTTAAATGAAGTAAATAAATAACAAATTAAGCTGAAGATGGAGGGGCAGATAAAAGAAAGGTTGGCTGGTGAGTGGGAAAGAGATAAGGAAGCAGAGGAAGGTGGAAGGATATGGGGAGAGGAGGAGAGAAAGAGGAAATAGTAGGGGGAAGGGGGATACCATGACTGCTGCAAGTCCTTGAGGGTTCCATACTTGTTTAACAATATTTATTTCTGGTTTGTAGACACTATGGGTCTTTTTGAGACAAGTACTGTAGCTACGGACCTTTGATTTGATCAAGATATGCAATTCCTTAACACTCTTAATTGGCCATTTTTTTAAAAAAATGCTTAGCTTGCACCATTTAAAAATAAAATGAAAGCGTGCATTTTGAGTCAGGCTATTTAAACTGGCTAACCAGATCTAAGCTTTGCCGAGACTACTGGGATCACCTTTTTAAAATCCCGGTATCGTTCTCCTTGAGGCAGTGTCGAATTCTTTCTTCAAAGGCAGAATGTAAAAGTTCAAATAGACAAGTATGTGGTAGTAAAATCCTGCTTTACAACATGAAGGTTTTTGTCCCCTAATCTAGCCCTGAGTGGTGCCACACAACTTTGCCTGAGCCTTTGTGTACTAAATGATTCAGAACTGAAATACTGTGGAGTAGTCAAATATTTGTCTTTCCCCCTCTTTTGTGAATATTTGAATATATTTCCCACAGTTATTCTGAAACTGAAGCAAAGTACATACCCAGCTCAGACAGACAGTTGGCAGGAACATTGTTCAGCCAGAACCCAACATTTTAAACACTGACCTTTACAGATTACAGACTTTCATTGCAAATCAGGGTTTATAACCCACCACCATTTAAAACACCAGGGTGTAGCTCTGTGGAAGAGCAGAAGGTCCCAGGTTCAATCCCCAACATCTCCAATTAAAAGAACTGAGGGGGAGGTGATGTGAAAGACCTCTGCCTGAGATCCTGGAGAGCCACTGCCAATCTGAGTAGACAATACTGATCTTGATGGACCGATGGTCTGATTCAGTATAAGGCAGATTCATGTGTTCAATGCATAAGAATTCTTAGACGACTATATATTTGGAGATCCTTCCTGTGCAGTGTGAGGATGTGAAGGGTTTAACTAGATGGTGGCAGACTCATATTAAAGCATAGGAATAATGCAAGATGGGGGTAATTCAAAACAGAAAAACAATGGGCAGGAAGGGAATGCTGAGCCATCCCCATGCCCCTTCTTTTACTCACCCTACTGTGCTGCAGCCAAAACCTCCAGGTATTTCCCAACTAGGAGCTGGCAACCCTAAAAATAAGACTGGCTCTTCTCGCTCACTCACTCTGCCTCAAGAAAGCCTATGGGCAAGGGACATGGGTGAGCAGCAACACAGACCTTTTCCGCACCTCAATGTTGCTGCTGCTTCCCAATTCCCAGTTGATGCTACAACTTTGCAGCACTCCTTCCACAAAAGGGCATTTATTTCAGGGAATTTTTTTGTTGAATTTGGATCCAACCCTACCCATGTGTTCTGCACTTTCTTTGAAAAGGGGTTGCGCAGCCGTGTCCTCGTGTACTTCATCAGTGACAGAACTTCCCTTTTTTTGCACATATGCAGTAACATTATAACATCATAATATTGTAAAAAAACCCAAAAACTGGATGTATTGTGGGGAACAGCATAGTTGCCACCATTTCAAAGGTCCCCTGCTTCTCCTTAGTCACCAACGTGTCATAGATGCAACGAACATGAAATTGAGCAAACTTCAGAGAACGGCGGAAGACAGGAAGGCCTGGCGGGATCTGGTCCATGGGGTCGCGAAGAGTCAGACTCGACTGTGCGACTGAACAACAACAAAAGAAAATGGCTGGTGAAGACTCCCACAAAATCCTAATGAAAATAGTATTCTGTTTGCTATTGTCAAACTGAATGTACCAGTTCATAAAAATGCCACATAAACTTTGATATAATTGGCTTTGTACCCCTCTTTGTTCAACTGCTGTTCCAATATAGGTGACTGACTGACTGACTGAAAATAATTATGAAACATGCTAAATGGAAACACTGCACATGTTGAGTTTCCATGATTGTCAAATCAATTCTATCAGGGGTGGAGCTCTCTTCTCTCCCCCCTCCCCTGCCCATCCTCGACATTCTCAGCTTGATCTGCCTGGGAGTATAAAGTGCAGAGGGTGGGGCTGCCTCTGAGCAGAGAGCTCAGGATAGCTGCCTCAGTGCAGGAAGCAGAGGGCAGGGCTGTCAAACTTCCCAGCCACCACTCCCGGCCTCTGAAGTCCTCCTCACAGGTAGGAGCTGGAGGGGGGTTCCTTCTGCTGTGATCCTTGTGCTTCTTTTTTGTTTTAAAATTGACTTTGCAAAACCCCACTATTCCCCCATCTTTCCAGTTTAGGCAAGCACATTTTAAGGGTGTTTGTGGGGGGGAAGGTTTTGCAGGTTTGGGACCAGCCAGGGTTAAAATATAGAGTTCTGCAAACTCAAGGGTCTCCAGTTTTGCACAGAAATACTAGTTTTATCACACACACCCTCCTAATGTGGAGCTCCAATGGAATAATAGCATAACAAATGCTGAAGAGAACACATAAAATTATTATCCCAAGCCACCCTGTAAACCCTCCCACCCCATGCTGGAGAGCCCCTGCTACTCTGAGGAGACCTGGGAGGGGGGAAGCTTGTAAAGCTCAGCTGTTTCATGTTCTTCCCCTGGGTCCTAGGCTCAGACCATTTATATTTATATACAGGGGTCATTTCGTAGAAAAAGAGCTAGGGGGACTCATTGGCATAACTCATTAGCATATGCCACACCCCCTGACATCACCAGAAGTGTGTCCTCCCCACAGCCGGCGGCGACCTCCAGCGGGCACCAGCAGGGAGCTCCAGGCCCCGCCCTCCCGCACCTCACCCGGGGGGATTGCATCCCCCCGCGTCCCCCCCCCAAATGACCCCTGTTTATATATATTTCTAAGGGGGTGGGGAGGTTTGGGACTAAACACAGTTAAAACATAGAGTTCAACAAACTCAAGGAACTTCAGTTTTGCAGAGAAATATTAGTCTTAACACACACAGCTTCCTAATATGAAGCACCAATGGAATAGCTGCCATAATATCTTTAACTGTGTTTTTCTGTGTCCTTTATAAAGTTTATATCTCTACTACCTGGCATTACATTTTATGACACACATGGCCCGGCCCAACAAAGTCCAATTTATGTCAAATCTGGCCCTCATAACACCAGGAACTATAGAGGAAGAGGAGGGAGGGAGAATGAAGAAACAATACGAGCACGAGGTGACAAAACCTACCTCTCCCCCAAAAAGAAAGGAAAGGAACTTCATGGATGGGTAATTGCATGGAAAAAGCTACATTAAACCTAGGGATGCCAAGTCCCCCTGGTGGGCGGGGAAACCCCCACCCGGGAGGCCCATTCCCCGCCGTCGCCGGATCGGGCCCCCGGGGGAACCCCACCCCCAAAACACATCACACGGAAGTGACGCAAGCACATCGGGGACATTGGGGGTGGGGCCACAATCATCAGTGGGAAAACTCCATGGTTTTCCCTCGGATGATTGTGGCCCCGCCCCCAACGTCCCCGACGTGCTTGCATCACTTCCATGTGATGTGCTTGCGGCGCACGCACGCGCAAAGACTCTCAGAACAAGGTTGGACTCCCCCGCTCCGGAACAGGTAAGCACTTGGCAACCCTATCACTGCTCATTTTGTCCCCACATTATAATGCAGCAACATTATTAAGTTTTTAAAAAATCAATGTTGTAATGCAATCAAAACTACGTTTAAAATAATCAGTCTGTTGTTTGGGGGACTTGGGGGCAGAAGCGGAGTGTACATGCAACACTGACACCACAAAAGGTTGGTGGAAAACAAAATTCTGTTTTAGGAATTCCACACTTGAAAACTGCAAGTTAATACCTGAAAGAAAAAGATTGCAGGAAAAGTGGATATGAACTTGGGGTTCCTGTTGGATAAACACGGCCAGGGGTGCCTCTCACCAGCTTCAGCTGTGGCCCTTCCTGGGTGGAAAAGATCTTGCCACTGTGGGGCATGCCCTGGTAACATCTAGATCAAACTACTGAAATGAACTCTACGTGGGGTTGCCCTTGAAAACTATCTGGAAGCAGCAGTAGGTGCAGAACGTTGTGGCTGGAGTCTTGACTGGAGTGGGTCAAAGGAACCATACCACTCCAGCCTTGTTCTATCTACCCTGTCTTCCAATTTGCTTCTGGGCTCAATTCAAGGCTCTGGGACTAACATGCCTTAAGGCCCTGTACGGCCTGGGACTAACATGCCTTAAGGACCACTTTTTCCCATATGAACCTACCTGCTCACTCCAGTCATATCTGAGGCCCTGCTTCAGTTGCCACCACCATCTGAGGCTAGACAGGTGGCATCCTGAGAAAGCGCTTTCTTGGTTATAGCACCAAAACTCCCTTTCCTGGGAGATCTGTCTGTCTTCCTCAGTGTCTTCTGCCAGCAGGTTAAGACTTTTTTGTTTTATTTTGCATATCCCCAATAATGGTTATTGGCCCTCTTCTGATATTTTTGTTATTTGTTATATTGAATTATTTATTCATTGAATTATTTTAAATGTTTGAATGATGCCTTTAATGTTCAAATGTTTTGATTTTTAATGTGTTTTGCCTTGGGGACACTGAGCGGGTGGAAAGGTGACAAAAATGTTGTAAAAATGTGTCATCCAGTTATACAAATCATGCAATTCACACTTTCCCTCCCTCTCCCTAAATGTCTGGGAGTGATAACCATTCGCTTTCTAGACTGTGCCAAACATAAAGTGGCCCTGTAGTGTGCATGTACTCAAGGTGGAGGAAATGGCCAGCTGTGTGCAGGTAGAAAGGAGAAGAAAAAGAGAAGAGATTGGATTTAGACCCTGCCCTTCAGTACCCGAAGGAGTCTCACAGTGGCTTACAATTTCCTTTTCTTTCCCCTACCTACAATAGACACCCTGTGAGGTAGGTGGGGCTTAAAGAGCTCTTTCAAGAACTGCTTGTGAGAGAACAGCTCTGAAAAAACTTGTAACTGACCCAAGGTCACACCAGCAGTTGCATGTGGAGGAGTGGGGAATGAAACCTGATTCTCCCAGATTAGAGTCTGTGCTTCTAACTACTATACCAAACTGACTCTCTATTATGTAGTAGTGCAAAGTCTAGGCCCCTGAATTTATTAGAAGCTGTGCTGAGTATACGTCTGCCCTCCCCTTCCATGTGTCCCTCAGTTCTACTTTCCTGTCACAGAGAGATGAAGCTATTCTTGTATCTTAAATTGCAGTCTTTAATTTCCATTCTAATTTTAGTTGAGTAATTCCGAATTCCATTTTGATGCTAGGCTAAAAGGCCAACCCCCTTAGTCAGTCAGAAAATCCTGTTTACTGATTTGTGAAATGGGGAATTTCCTATGTCTAACATCCTCAGCCATCCTTTGCAAATGAGCCTTGGCAGGGATCTTCCTTTTCTGCCTAGGTGTCAATGGCCAATAACCTCTGCTTATCAAACTGATACTCCAGTTAATGCTTGGTTTGAAATTACCTTCTGTGGTTTGCTCATTGTGATTGGCTTGCTGGAATGTGACAACATGTGAACAGTTTTGTTACTGTAAATACTGGTAAGGGGAGTGTCTAGGGGAAGTTGTAACATTCAGGACCTACTGACTGTTTTTCTTGTTTATCCCCTGCCTCTTGTCGTGCTTCCTTTCTGCCTGTAAGTTTTTGTATCCTGATGGTCTCTTACTTATTAGAAGGCCCGCAGCTAGTTTAATACTTTTTGCAAATCCTGTTGATGCAATAAACTTTTTAGAATGCAATTCTGCATATGAGGGACTGGATTATCTCCCCAACTCTGCTAACTCAGCTGATTTAACTCTTTTTGGTTCATTGGCTAAAAAGACAGACTTGCCATCAAACCCAAAATGGTAAGATTTCAGTTCACCTAAAACACATGAATTTGGCCCTCATGTTAGTCAGAAGAAGGCTGGAGTTGGAGATTAGTTGTTATGTGTTGATTACAATGGAAATGCTTGGAGCAGTCAGCGAAATCAGTATGGCTGAATGCCCTACTTCTTTTCTAAGTTGAAACCACCTAGGGTTGCCGGGCCGAGTAATATTTCCTAAGACAAAGGCTGTGATCAGATGAGCTGTTTGATCTGATGTGGTTGCTGTTACCCAGAGGATTTAAATTTCACATTCAAACAGTATCATCACGCAGGGGTCATTTTGAGCAAGAACGGGCAGGAACGGCATTCTGGGAGTAACAAGTAAACTCCTTCCCCCCTCCTTTCCCTTCGCCTCACCTCTAAGCAGGGCGAGGGGAAGGGGGGGGGGAGAAATGGAATCCAGGGCTTCTTTTGCCTGACAAAGGGGCCAGCATGCCAGCCCATCTGACAGGCAGAAGCGCCTGGGATCCCTTCCCCCCTCCTTTCCCATTGCCTCACCTCCAAGTGGGGTGAAGGGAAAGGGGGGGGAAGAAAGGGAATCCAGGGCTTCTTCTGCCTGACAGAGGGGCCAGCGCGCCTTGAGGGTGTGGCATATGCAAATAAGTTATACTAATGAGTTATGCTAATGAGCTTCTGCACCTCTTTTTCTACGAAATGACCCCTGGGGACATAGTATGTGGGGCAGCATTGCTGGCACAATGATGTCACCTGGAAGTGACAGCAGTAGCTCTAGGAATCACAGGTAATTTGATGGGTTATACTGTATAGCATAAACTCTACAGAAACTCTATAGAATTTCTAGTTATTCCTACAGCTACTGCCACTTCTTCCGGCTAATCCTTAGAAGTGACATCATTACATGAGTAATGCTGGTGACTTTTCATTTTTAATTTTGTATTGATTTTTAATTTTCCTCATTTACATGTGGTGGAGGAGAATGGGAACTCAGGGTGGAGAATGCCCCGCCCTGACTGGGTGGTGGCAGCAGCCCAATATTATCCCCTTCTATTACATTCTTCCACCTGTGGGTAGAGACTTTTCTGTTTCATTTGGCACTCACAAAATGATCCCAATCACCTTCCTGCCCTATATATTAATCACTTTTTAAAATGTTTTCACATATGTATGGAAATTTGGGTTTTAATTAGTTTTATGATGTGTTTTATAATGTTTTGTTTTAAATGTTAGGTGTCTTGATGGCTTTAGTAGGACAGAAAGTTGGAATACAAATTTGCAAATAAAACAAAACATTTCCCTAATAATAAATAAATATGTTTATCCAAAATTATTTCTCAGCAGAGTAAAAGCTGTTTCTTATGATGCTTTTTGATTGGGGGGTGCCAGAAAGAAGAGTGAAATAGCCCCTGAATAAATGACAGAATTAGATGTAATGTGTAGTTCTGCTCTCGGAGTCCCCTTATCCCATGGCTCCTAAATTTCCTTATGTGTCTTCAGAGAAAGCTAAAGGAATGTATCAGAAAACTAAATAGAATACAGTTTCTACTGGATCTCTGCTATCTTTATGCTTAGTAACAGTCTCCAAAAGTTTTGTAAAAACATAATTTTCCTGTTGGACCAAGAGTTAACAAGCAAACCAAAACCTCTCCAGAATTTGATGATATGATTGGTGCTTCTGTATGGTATATTCTAATAAATCTAACTTTGCCATAGTCCAATGAAATTAGTCAAATATTAGTCAAATTATCTATAAATATAAATTAACATTATTGAAGAAGGATTGAAATAAACTGTATTTTTTGTGGTTTGGTTTGTGGCTGAACCACAAACCGAAACATGAACCAATACATTGATTCATGAACTGAACCAGTTCATATTAGTTCATGACCCCTGCTTTCTGCTCCCTGACACTTTTAGCATGGAGCAGAAAGTAGGGGTTTAAATGGCTTGCAGCCATTTAAACCCCTGCTTTCTGTTCTTCACGAACCATCACGAATTGCCTTAAAATCTGTGGAAGTTCATGGCGGCTCTTTAGTGCGTGAACTACAAACTGCTCAAGATTCATGATGAACTTTAGTTACTGAGCTGGTTTGTGCCCATCCCTGTTCTTAAATCCAGAAATATGTCCCCTTTACTAGGCTTTTCGCAGTAAATAGATTTGTATAATTGAATCTTCAAGGCAAACCCTATTCCTAGTCCCCCACTAATTCTTTTTAGGGGCTTTCTGCACCAATTATTGCACAATAAAAGTATTGTTTCTAACTTTCTATTTTGGCGAGACTGAATTTTTTGGAGCATAGTTGAAACCTAGGGAAATAGAATATTTCTAGGGATTGGGTGGCTGCATGACATGCCTAAAACCCTCCAGTAAAGTATATCCTGACTTCTCCTCCTCACACCAGATTCTAAGCCAGGGAAAAGGAGATAGCATAGAGGCTTTCCATGTGCTGCGTGACCCATACCAGACTTGATTTAGGGCTCAAATTATGTTGCTCCAAGTGCGGAAGATTCTTTGATTAACTGGTTTCCTCCAATTATTTCCAGTGCTGACTGAAGTGGAAAAGGTGTGTCCATCATTAAATGATCTCCTCAAGACAGTGCGTTCAGTAGTTTTGAGATTTGTGTATATAATGTTGTGGTACAAGTGTCAGTATAGCTTTGGGGGATATAATTATTAGTAATGTACTTATGCCATTCCTTTCACCACTGGCCTGCACAAGTTTTGGATTTTTTAAAAAAGTCTATATTATACAACTTCAATATGGAAGTGAATATCTACTTTTTTTTCCAGTGAGAAAGACATAGCCCTGTCCTTTACACAGCACTTCACTTTCTTGTGATCCTTTTGTTGAATTTTGTTTACATTTTTAGAGGCTTGTGTATAGCATGCTGTAGACCACAACAGAGTGATAGAGCATATTCTACGTATATGGAAGATTCAGTCTCAGTTAAAGGATGTCTAGTGTTAGAGTTGGGAAAGACACTCTGCCTGGAAAACTACTGCCATGGAGCAATACTGATAGTACTGGCCTAGATGGGCCAAAGCTTTGACTCAGCATAAGAAGACAGCTTTTATGTTCACATAGATTCAGAAGCTTTTAGCTCTAGATCTGGAAAAAAAGTAATATTTGAAGCCAAAATTCAATACTTCACTGTTCAAGCTGCAGTCTTTGACTGCATGTTTCAATGGAATCTCAGTGAACTTGAACATGGCTCGTAGAGTTAAGTTACTGTCTTCAAGAAAATCCCTGGGAGTTGAAAAAAAGCTATTTTAAAATCTATATGCCAGTAATCACAATCACACACAGGTAGTGTACAGTGTGTGTGGAATCTTTACAAAGAAATATGAGAGATTGTTCCATGAGAAAGTGTTTTGTCAAAAAGTATGGTCCTATAAATCTTGCCTTAAACTACCAGAAGTCTCCAAGGCTCTGATAGCTTTGATAAACTCTGGTGTATTTGACTGAGGGAGGGGGAAATTTCCTGCCAGTTGTCCCTCCTCTTAATTCTGGTACCCAGCTGCTCCATGAAAATAGGCACAAAAATGTGGTAACACAGTCACAAGTCCAAAAGACTCACAATCTTCCAAGTGGTCTATCTAGTTCAAGGAAACATTAGATTCCTCTGCTTCTGTGAGTTGCAACATCTTGAGTCATTCTTTGACAGGTGGGTGGATCCATTGGGAAGTAAAAAGGGTAGAGAAGGGAAGAAGGAAAATCTTTCCTTCATAAAGCCCAGACGTAGAGTGACACAGCATAGGACACACCATCTCCTCCCCCATGCTCCATAGTGTGAAATTTAACTGGGGTATATGCATCACTCAACCCAAATTTTATCCATTTTATAGGATCTGCCCTTTTCAGTTTAAAATGTCGGGTGGTGGTGGTAATTAATTAGGATTAGAAGAAGTTCTTTCCCCCCAGTTTTAATGAATCTCCCCATGGACATTTTTAGTCTCAAAGTGGTGAGAGTGCCAAAGATGAAAGCATCCTAGATTTCAAGAAGGGCTGGGAACTGTAAGCCTCATAACATGCCTCACTGACCCTAATTCTCCCTTTCTCAGACAGTAGAAGGTGTCCAGGACTTGACTGGGCCAACCTCACATTTTCTTCTTGTGCCCCAGCCCCAAACATTCAACATCTCCCATTTATGTGGGGATCTTCTTCTTGATTTTAAATTTACCAAATAATTTCTAGGGACTCTCTTCCCTCCTTAAACATACAGAAATTCACTACCTGCCCTACTGATTGGTATGGGGCCATACTAGACAAAAGGATGTTGATGATATAAAGAAATCAACCCCCCACAGATCTCTTGTGTCTCACCCAGTTTGGTTGTCATTTTTCAAACAACACTCCCCCCCCTTTCTATTTACAATTTAAGTGAGATAAAGATAGTGACTTTCTCCTTCATGAATCTCTCGAGCATTCCTAAATTCTGTCCATCATTTGGTTCATGGTACATTTTCAATGTTTCCTGATGGCATTCAAGCATGTGAGCATATAAACTCTCTGCAAGAATAATTTTTCCCATATGCCTGACAGTTTTAAGTATGGGAATGTGAAATCTTTCATTGTAAATGCACTTCAAATGAAGAGGAAATGTCACACAGTCCAAAGACGGTGTTGATACAATGATAATACAATCTGAAGACGAAAAAGGGCAGACTGTGTTATTCCTGTAATTTTCTTCCAGTAAGATTTTTATTAAGGCTATTTATCCTAAACACAAAGGGACATGGGTTATTAATATTGCATGGAGCGCTATGCTATTCATGCATTATTTCCCACTGTAACTGGGATGCTAAAGACAGAGCAGGAATTTTAAATAGCATATTCCAGATGTCTTCTCAGTAGACCTTTACTACCGAAAGATGCATTATGCATTTAGAGTTTACTACCTGGAGAGAAACGGATTAATATAGGGACTGCACATGTCCAGACTCTCAGTCAAACTCAGCTGAGGAAAATCGGTTCACATCACAGCTGGTCCAGAATCTATCACATGTTTACATTTTTGGCAGAATGTCACCATAGGCATTGTAAATCGTCTGTGTACACTACAATTATATTGTCTGTGGATTTCCACACCTGTGTTGCACATTTCATTACATTTCGTGGTGGGCTTATTGGGATTACATCTCACAGTTACTGAAATACAGTTCTGATTATTAAAGCAAGTATGGAAACAGGTCTCCAAGAACATGGTCTCAGACTGCAATCCTAAATGAATATACAGCCTCATACTATCTATGTTTTCTCACATAGGATTTACATCTCAGAAGTAAATCTCAAATAGGATCAAAGCCTTACTTGGGGGCCCAGATATAATATACACACGAGATTCACCTCTCTGTTCCTTGTGTCCCATGAAATCAATGAGATTGATTTCCACCTAAGTGTGCTTAGGGCAGAATGACCTAGTGAACTACAAAAATACTACTCAGAAGCTAACAGTAGGTTTTTCTTTCTTTTTTGTTGTTGGCTGGAAATTCTATTTTATAACTAGTTTTTTAATTCAACTTTTTAATGTAAAACATTTTAAATTCCTAGAAAAAAGGGAATGTGCAAACAATACAACCCAGGTGTTTTTAAAAGTCTCCAAATCAATTGCACAATATTATCAAGCAAGAGGCTTAGACAGAATATATAATGTGTGTGTATTGTTATGGAATCATTGGGTCAAAAATATGTATGAAAATGCAATATACAACCAACTGTGAATCTGATCTTTTCTGCATCCCCTCCCCACAATGTAGCTCCTGGGGTTCAAAGGACCTCCCCCCGGGAATGGCACTGCAGTGGGAGGAGGCAAAAAATGATAGGAAAAGGTACCAGCAGTCACCTCATTACTGCCACAGATATGTACCTGAGAGCGCTTCAGAGAATGGTGTGCAGGTCTTAGGTTCATGTTTTAAAAGCTGCCTGGGGGATTATGGACCATTCACACACTTTCAACCTTAACATACCTCATAGGGTAGTTGTGCAAATCATACGGGGCACGGGAGAATGATGTCAGCTGCTTTGGTTCCCACTGCAGGGAAAGACTGCCCTTTCCCTAGGCAGAAGCTGTGGGGGGGGGTTTGTAAAACTTAAGACAGACAGGCAGATAAAGGTTGGCTGATGGTTGCCAGGAAAGGACATAGGGTTGCCAACTCCCGGTTGGAAACTTCCAGGATATTTTAGGGATGAAGCCTGCTGAGGGTGGGGTCTGAGGAGGAGGAAGAGGGGGACCTCAGACAGATACAATGCCATAGACCCCACCCTCCAAACAAGCTGTTGCCAATCTCCAGGTGACAGCTGGAGAGCTCTTAAAGCTCTGGTGCTAATTCAAAGTGCTGGGGATGTGTTCAAGGCTCCCTCTAAACTGTGGAATCCTGTGAGCAAAAATTCTATTATCTTTGACTGCAAGTACAGGGAAAACATGGTACACATGATCTTCCCAATACACACAGTTGCCATTTTACATCACGTGAAAAATCAGGTCTCTTGTATATGTATTCCGAAGGTGGAATGTACATGAGTTACCCCTTTCAGACAAAATGGCAATCATGTATGTTGGGGGAATCACATGTAGCATTCTCTCCCCACATGCATGGTCAAACATAAGGCCTGAAAAGTTCTTTCATCCTAGCCAGGAATCCAGAAGATTCTGAGCGGTTGCTGGCTAGTTCATTCCAGGTCTTGTGATGGACCTCTTTAGCTACTGTCTTAGAAGGCTCAAGGGGGACCATAATTTGCCCCATAGGAACACCCTTCCAAGAGCAACACAAATGGTAAGGAACTCAGCAAATGCTTTCAAACATCAGTAAATGCTTTCAAACATCCCTTTGTTCTAAGGCTGTATCATAACCTGAACACTGATCAGACTACTGGTCCATCAAGAACAGGAATGTCTACTCAGACTTACAGGAGCCCTCCAGAGGTCTTTCACATCTGGAGGTGTTGGAGATTGAACCTGAGACCCTTTGCATGCAAAGCAGAGTCTCTTCCACTGGGCCACAACTCCTCCCCTAAAAGAAAAAAAATGAGAGAAAACTGGCACCAAGAAAATCCAACTGGGTGATCAGCAGGAGAGGGTAGGGAATGGGGGAGTCCAAATCAAATGGTCCTCAGGAACCTCACAGAGAATGACTGGGGCCTCAGACAGGTAGAATGCCATAGACTCCACCCTCCAAACCAGCCATTTCATCCTGGGTAACAATTGTTGCCAATCTCCAGGTGAGGGCTGGAGATCACTCAAAATTACAACTGCTCTTCAGGTAGCAGAGATCAGTTCCTCTGGAGAAAACAGTGGACTCTGTCATTATACCCTGCTGAGGTCGCCACAGCAAATTGACACTGTTTGCCCAAAGCCGGAGCACTCTCCCAGAGCCTTTTTCTAGATCTTATTTTATTTATTTCCACAACGGGCCTTATTCCTAGTAGTTTAATAAAAAAGAAACTCCTGGAATTTCATACTCAAAGTGATGAATCTGTTATATGTTAAGGTATATGCCTCCTTTCTCCGTCATAAAACTGAAAGTGGCATATAAAGGGTTCCAGCAGTCTCTCAGGCATTAACCAAACCCAAGCCGGCTATATAATCTCAGGAGCTATTACCAGCTTTGTGGTTCTGACACATGAGAGTTAAAAACAAACAAACAAGCAAGCAAAAAACTATGCACCCTTAGGAATAATTCCATTGAACTCAAGTATTCCTTCTCATTAAGCATGCTTAGGATCCAACTGTATTGTCTGGTAGCCTGATAATGGTCTAAAATATGATGGGTGTATTAAATCCTGCAGAAAAGAACAAGAAAAAAAACCTACAGGTTTACAAACATGCACCTGCAATTACCTGTGCTGAAGAATGATTTGAGTGTATTCCCCCCCCGCCCCCAGTTATCCAGAGAGACTGGTTCTTGCCAAGAGAAAGTGGCTTTTTGAAAAATGGTTCTTATAATTGTTGGCTGCAGACCTGAGCACTGTTACCTTCACTGCAATTCTCTGATGTCAATTGTTGTTTAACTGGGTGGGAGATTACCAATAAAAGACAGTCACATGTATTATCTGGTATGGGGGAATTAAAGCTTTTGCAGGAAAAGCCCCATCAGTTTGGGAATGAGATCTGAATGAGTGGTTTCTTTCCAGACAAATATTTGGCACATTTCATTGCTTCTAACTATCAATTGTCACCATAAAAAGTGCAATGGAAAAATTAAAAATTTGTAATTACCAGAGAACAGAGAGAGGGTGCCAAGATCTCCATGAATGGCTTTTTATCTCATTCCCTTAGTGAAAACTGTTAACTAGGCACTGGTGAGCCATTCGGTAATTGCACAACAAAAAGCTGGCAACCGTGCCAAGTGTGGCATGCCAGATGTGTGAATACATTCTGGAGAGCTGTATCAGCAGCTCCGACCGAAAGCCATTGCCATTAATCTAGAGACCTCTGGGAGTTCGGGATAGTGCTGTAAAACCCAAGCCCTGCCAAGACTACATCAGATAAAGCCATCAATGCATTGTAAAAAAAAAAAGACACAAAACCTATTTCATGGGCTGCACTGATCAAGCAATTACTATCATTGACTACATTAAGCAAAGAAACAGCGGGGTGCCCTATAAAATTGACTGCCAACTTGAATAATCAATAGGCTCCATGTAGAGTAAATTAAATAACTGAAAAACTATTTGGAAAAGCCTAAGTTAAAAAGCCAATCAGTAATCCCTCATCCATGGAAAAACAATTCTGCATCCACGAGATTCTTTACTTAGTTTTCATTCATGTCACTGGGAAATACAGTTATGATGAGGTGGGTAGGCAGAAAGAAAATATACTTGCCCACCCCCAATCCTATCTCAGCATCATCCTCATCATAATCATTATTGTTATTAGCTCAATTGGGCATTTAAAACTTGGCCTTTTACTGTGCAATGTGCACGTGGATTTGCTATCTTGCTCCAAGAGCTCCACTAGTCTATTTCCCTGCTCCAAAGCTGAACTAACAAGCACATAGACAGTGGCAGCACCAGAAAACAAAAAAATTCTGGGGCAAAGTATATTTCTGGGTGGGCAGCTTAACAGAGATGTAAAGAGATTTCAGAAAGAAAAATAACATAGATTTCATGGCAAAACTGAAATGCTAAATATGTTTCTCTGAAATAAATCACATTGTCAGACAATATTCATTCTTATATAGCATATATTAATCAAATTCAAATTACAATAAGGAAAAGGGCTTTCAAACAAGTTTTAAGTTGCTACGTAAACATTTCAATGGTATACACATTAAACAGACAGAACTTTCTCTAGAAAATGACTATTATTTGAAGCAATGCAGGCTGAACTGTCTAACTGTAAGGAAAGTAAGAGGCTAAGAGCAAACTAAGACACCTGGTCCCTATACACCAGAAATATAATGCATGTTGGATTTTATCTTGTGTATCCAAATAGCCTTCTCTGGCTATTTGGATTCTCATGTACTGAGAGAGAAAGGATGGTATGCAGATCTAAAGGAGCTAAATGTGTCAGTTTTTATGCAGTTCTGCAAAATGATTGTTGAAAATATGCAGTTCTGCAAAATGATAGTTGAAAATAAAAAATTAATAGAAAACAGAGAGTGAGTATAAATGGGCAATTTTCTCAGTGGAGGGTGGTAAGCAGTGGGGTACCACAGGGATCAGTACTTGGTCCACTGCTTTTTAACTTGTTCATTAATGATTTGGTGTTGGGAGTAAGCAGTGAAGTGGCTAAATTTGCGGATGATACGAAGTTGTTCAGGGTGGTGAAAACCAGTGAGGATTGTGAGGCACTCCAAAGGGATCTGTCAAGGATGGGCGAGTGGGCGTCAACATGGCAAATGGGGTTCAATGTGGCCAAGTGCAAGGTGATGCACATTGGAGCCAAAAATCCTAAATATAAATACACACTGATGGGGTCTAAACTGGCAGAGACTGATCAAGAGAGAGATCTTGGAGTTGTAGTAGATAATTCACTGAAAATGTCGAGACAAGTGTGTGACTGCAATAAAAAAGGCCAATGCTATGCTGGGGATTATTAGGAAGGGTTTTGAAAACAGATCAGCCAATATCATAATGCCCCTATATAAATCAATGGGGTGACCTCATTTGGAATACTGTGTGCAGTTCTGGTCACCACACCTTAAAAAGGATATTATAGCTTTGGAAAAAGTGCAGAAAAGGGCAACTCGAATGATAAAAGGGTTGGAACACTTTCCCTATGAGGAAAGGTTAAAGCGCTTAGGGCTCTTTAGCTTGGAGAAAAGACGACTGAGGGGTGACATGATCGAGGTTTATAAGATTATGCATGGGAAAGAGCAGGTAAAGAAAGAGGTACTTTTCTCCCTTTCTCACAATACAAGAACCCGTGGGCACTCCATGAAATTGCTGAGCGGTCGGGTTAGAACGGATAAAAGGAAGTACTTCTTCACCCAAAGAGTGATTAACACATGGAATTCACTGCCACAGGAAGTGGTGGGTGCTACAAGCATGGACGGCTTCAAAAGGGAATTAGATAAGCATATGGAGCAGAGGTCCATCAGTGGCTATTAGCCACAAGGTATAGGTAGGGGCTCTGGGGCAAGTGATGCTCTGTCATCTTGGGGGGGGGTCAACAGTGGGAGGGCTTCTATTGTCCTGGCCCCACTGGTGGACCTCCTGATGGCACAGGTATTTCTGGCCAGTGTGTGACACAGAGTGTTGGACTGGATGGGCCTTTGGCCTGATCCAACATTGGCGTCTCTTATGTCCTTATGTTCTTATTGTCAACAACTTTCAAGGTCAAAGGTTTTTGCCATTTTTCTTTCATTTGCCAATATGGCAATGCTACTTACCCATTCATGACCCATACTGTTCCTTAAGTAAGTCTTAATTTTCTGCAGACATGAAAATGTCCTTTTACATCCAGCACTTGATGGAGGTATTGTGAGGGCTTTGGTACGCAGTCTGTGTGGTTCACAGAAAGACAGTTTTAGTTCTTCAAGAAGAGTCAGCATTTGGTTTATTGTTTCAATTTTTATTTGTGCTTTTTGTTCATACCACTCTGGAACTTTTGGGGAAAGTTTGAGTTCTGCTTCAAAAAACCATCCAAATGTTTCCTAATAGGAAACCAAAATGGACACCAACAAAAGGGAAATCGGTCCTCTAAAGAGTACTCTAAAGAACAGCATGAATATTTATGGTGTCATATAACTTATTAATGGTCCTGATGGACTTTCTAACCCTACTTGAGGCTGTGTCATATCTTTCACAGCATTGCCTGCCAGAAACCTGATGACTCAACTAGTTAAATTTCATGGCCCAGAATTTGAAAATCTCAGCAATATTATACAATCCCCGTCTCTGTCAGTATTATTATTGTTGTTGTTGTTGTTGTTTGAATTTCTGTTTCATCCTCCCCCCCATGCAAAGCTCAGGGTGGGTTACAGCAGACAAGTAAAACAATTAAAAAAACTATTACAGCATAATTACAATTAAAATCTATAAAAACCAAGATGACATAGGTCACAAGATGGTGAACAGACATCATCATCATTATCATCATCATATGGTATCATGTGTAGTATAGCCAGGAGATCCTAAGATTGTCTGGCAAACTAAAGTTCTAGCTCTCTTTTAGCGTTATGCACCACTAGATGGTGAGCTAGACTTGTTTTTAAGGCAAGAGATGTTTCAGAGGTGGTTTGTCATTGCCTGCCTCTGCATCACAGCCCTGGTATGCCTGGGAGGTCACCCTTCCAAATGCTTGCCAAGGCTGACCCTGCATAGCTTCCGAGATCTGATGAGATTGGGCTAGCCCATCCTACCTCTTGTCTTGCAAATGGTCTGAGTTTTTCCGGATCTAGAAAATAACAGCACCTGGGACTGAAAGCACTAACCTCATTTAACACAGTGCAATTGTCTGTACATCTTAAGTTCACTTCTAGTGTGATCAATAACAGGAAGAAACACCTTAATTTTGAAATCATGGCCATTTGGGAGACAGATGCTTTCTCTTGTGTTTACTTCGGTAACATAGCTTTAGAACTTGGGGGGGGGGGAATACAGCATATTCTCTTTTCTTTAGTTCACAATTTTAATGAATTTTCTTCTGCCAACATCTCCACTTCTGCCATAATTTTCTGGAATCTTAAACTTTAAAGAGACTGCCCAAGAAAGCCTGCTCCCAGCTGTTCAGCTGTTTTTGCAGCTTTCTGCTCTGGCCAGGAACCGGCATGAACCCCATGAACTGCCCCAAACGTTTGCGGACGTCTGTGACACACCCATCACAGACTTTGTTTCCCTAACTGCAAACAGGGCAAAATTCTTCATGAATTTTGCTTAGTGGTTCAGTTTGTCCCCATCCTTAATGGTTATATCTTCATGGGGTGGAGCCATCATTGACTGGTAGAACATCTGTTTCATATGCAGAAGGTCTCAGGTTCAATTCAAACAAGCTGAAACTTAATCCTCCCAAAATGGAGGTGCTACTGGTGGGAGGAAGGTCTGACCCTGGAAATAGGTTATTCTCTATTCTGAATGTGCTCCCCCGAAAGGAGCAGGTTCACATCTTGGGGGTGCTCCTGAACCTGGGCCTACTGCTGAATAAACAGGTGGCAACAGTGGCCAGCTTCAGCTGGTGAGACATCTTAAGAACATAAGAACATAAGAGAAGGCAATGTTGGATCAGGCCAATGGCCCATCTAGTCCAACACTCTGTCACACAGTGGCCAAAAATACCAGGTGCCATCAGGAGGTCCAGCAGTGGGGCCAGGACAGATGTGGACTTTCCTGGGCAGAAAAGACCTTGTCACTGTGTTTCATCCCTTGATTACATCTAGATTATATTACTGCAATGTGTTTTATGTGGGGCTGCCCTTGAAGACTTTCCCAAAACTGCATTTGTTACAGAATGCTGCAACCAGAGTGTTAACTGGAGTGGGATGTAGGGATCATATTACTCCAGTCTTCTTCCATCTTACACTGGCTTCCAGTTTGCTTCTGGACTAAATTCAAGATGCTTGTATTTACTTATTTATTTAGCAGGGCAGGTCACAATGGTAATTTACAAAGCCATTAAAAATGATACACCATTAAATAAAACAATTAAAAGGCAGGTACTACAAAAAGTTAATAGGATTTACGGCCCCCAATAGCTGGATGCAGCTAGGCCGTAATCAAAAATAGTAAGGATCTCATCAATATGGGCAGCATATAGTTAAAAGCTTCAGCAAGGGAGGCCTGCTTACTTACGCACTCACTCCAGTCATCTTCAGAGGCCCTGCTTCTGCTATCACCGTCATCTGAAGGTAGACAGGTGGTGACTCAGAAAGGGCTTTCTCAGTTGTGGCACCTTTATAACTCCCTCCCCAAGGACATTTGTCTGTCTCCCTCTATCGGTGTCTTCTGCCAGTGGGTGAAGGCTTTCTGTTTCGTTTAGCATACCTCCAGTAACAGTTATTGCCCTCCCCCCCGCCTTGTATGGTGTGTTATGCGTTCTTATTGAACTACTTTAGAATCTTAAACATTTTTAATTGTTTAAATGTTTTAATGTTTTTTGGGGGGTTGTTTGTTTTCAATATGGACTGCCTTGGTGACCCTGATTGGGTGAAAAAGTGGCATAAAAATATTTTAAATCAGAGGCCCTGCCTCTGCTATCACTGTCATCTGAAGGTAGACAGGTGGTGACTCAAGAAAGGGCTTTCTCAGTTGTGGCACCTTTATAACTCCTTTCCCAAGGACATTTGTCTGTCTCCCTCTGTCGGTGTCTTCTGCCAGTGGGTGAAGGCTTTCTGTTTCGTTTAGCATACCTCCAGTAACAGTTATTGCCCCCCCCGCCTTGTATGGTGTGTTATGTGTTCTTATTGAACTAATTTAGAATCTTAAACATTTTTAATTGTTTAAATGTTTTAATGCTTTGGGGGGGGTGTTTGTTTTCAATATGCACTGCCTTGGTGACCCTGATTGGATGAAAAAGTGGCATAAAAATATTTTAAATAAATAATAAAATTCCTGGTATGTCCAGTTAAAATAATCAAGTAGGGTGAAAACCATCCACTTGAAAGCCTGGAGAGCCATTGCCAGTGTGAGCAGAGCATACTGTCCTTCATTTCCCTTTCCACCTCCCATCAAATTTTAACAGCTCCAGGGAATGCTGTTTTCCCCACTGAAACAAACATAAACTACATACAGAAGAGAACAAGTAGTCATTGAAGTCAGGAAAATGACACACAGAGGAGGGGAATTTGCATCTCCTGTGATAGAATTTCTGAGGGACTACATCTCCTAACACCCCCTGACTGTGGCTGAAGTAACAAAGGGAAAGGAAGGAGAGGGCAAGAAGAAAGGGAGGGAAAAGGCGAGAAGAGGAGAGGTGATAGAACTACAGTGAGGAACAGGCCTGTGAGAGCTGGAAGGGCAGTGTGGGGATTGTAGAAAATGGGGCAAAGAACTTATTGGAGTCCTGCTATCAGATTGCAGCTCAAGGTAGTGCTTCATTTACTTTATACCTCACCTTTCTCCCCAGTGCAGACTCAATGTTGCTTTCATCAGTCCTCTCACCTCCATTTTATCCTCACAACGACCTTAAGAAGTAGGCTAGGTGGCAAGTGTGTAGTGGGAGCTAGTCTAACGCAGTGGTTAAGAGCAGTGGACTCTAATCTGGAGGTTCCAGTTTGATTCCTCACTTCACATGAAGCCTGCTGGGTGATCTTGGGTCAGACACAGTTCCCTCAGAACTCTCTCAGCCCCACTTACCTCACAGGGTGTCTGTTGTGGGGAAAGAAGGGAAAGTGGTTGTAAGCCACTCTGAGACTCCTTCAGGTAGCGAAAGGCGGGGTATAAAATCAACTCTTCTTCTTCTTCTTCTTCTTTCTTGACCAATGTCACCCAGCAGAGTTGGCAACACCAGTCTGTGAAATTCCTGGAGATGTGGAAGTACAGCTTGGGGAATGTGGATTTGGGGAGGGGAAGGACCACTATAGGGTATAATGCCATAGACTCTACCCTCTGGAGCAGCCATTTATTCCAAGGGAACTGATCTCTGTAGTCTGATCAGTTGTTATTTCTGCAGGAACTCTGGGCCCCACCTGGAAGCTGGCAACTATATCACCCCACAAGTTTCCATGGTAGAGCAGAGATTTGTATCTGGGTCTCCTGCATCCTAGCCCAATGCTGTAACCACTATACCACCCTGGCTGTTAGTTATAAAAAGCAGAGACTTTATTTAATATTGACTGTGTCAGGATAGCCATGGGAAGAAGGGCCTGGAACCAGTAAACTCTTTACTACTTAATTGGCAAGGCTACTTTTAGCCGCAGTGTGGCTCAAGTGGTTAAGACGCTGAACTACAGGCTGTGGAAGGTCGGTAGTTCAGCAGTTCGAGACCCGAGTGTGCCGCATGATGGAGTGAGCTCCCATCTCTAGTTCCCGCTCCTGCCAACCTAGCAGTTTGAAAGCAAGAAATTGCAAGTAGATAAATAGGTACCACTTCACTGGGAAGGTAACAGCGTTCTGTGCGCCTTGGTGTTTAGTCATGCCGGCCACATGACCACGGAAACATCTTTGGACAGCGCTGGCTCTTCGGCTTCGAAACGGAGATGAGAACCGCAACCCTAGAGTCGGATTCGACTGGCTTTCGAGCAAGGGAACCTTTACCTTTACCTTTACCTTACTTTTAGCCTAGTTGAAGGCTCACCCTGGGAACTTGGTTATTATTTCTCACCCCTTTTTAGATGAGGTGTCCTTTTTTTACTGACCCAATTCTTGTTGCTATTAAGTATGTGTCAGAGCAGTCATTGGAATCCCCCAGGGTTGATAATAGAAATCCTAGCCCTGAAGTGCCTTCAACACTTGCCTCAAAACTTATCTTCAGAGACACCCTACTAACTTGTATTGATATTGCAGCAGCTAATTTTGTATTGATATTGCAGTCTTTATCCAAATCAGGTATAGACACCTCTGATATTTATAAAAGTCCTAGTAAAAAGTTGCAATGAACCCGTGTGCAATCTGCATACGTTGTACACTTGATTTTCCTTTATGCATGTGTTAAGTAATTCTCATGTTACATACACAATGCATATAAAGCTGAAACCTCATCTTTAAGCCCCATGTTTCTACAGGTACTGGTCCCCAGTTTCATTTGTATAGTGAACATAACATTGGCACTTCTTACAAACTGGTGTATGCATGTACAAGCAGGTTGTAGCTATTTTCACTGTAACCTGTGAACAGCGATGCTGTAAATACGTTTGGGTGCTCCAGACTTGGAACTCCCACTGGCTCACATAGTTTGGTCCTAATATTTTATGTGCTATGCTATAACAAAACCTTAATCCACTAAAATCCACAGAACTATTACTAAATATAAGAAAACACTGAATAAATTTGCTTCTCTGATAGCAGTACAAAAAAATGTTCAGAATTGTAGAAACTTACAGTTCTACTTAAGCCTTGTTTACCGATCAGGCAGCACGTTTTACGAAAACAAAATCAGTTTTAAAATGAATGATGGATTTTGGTTTGGTTCCAGTGGTATTAAACTGCTGCTGCTATAAACCCTAGGGCCCCCAGTATTACTTAAAGAGATTTGTAAATCAAGGGATATTCAAAAGTCCATTAGATGTTTAAATTTAGTGCACTAACATTGTAGGTGCTTTATACAACTAGCTACGATACGAGGTCGTAAATAAGTTGTCGATAAACACCTTGCCATAATAGAATTCAGTTTTTTTAAAAAAACAAATGGGGGAGACAGCTTGGCAAGTGTGTGCATTGTGAACAAATCCACAGCAAGGGCATATGAGAAAAGAAATATGATGAGCTAAAAATGATTATGTGTCACAATAAAATTTTCCAGCCTGTCTGCTGATTAGATGCTAATGCTGCCTATAAAAGCGAAAGGGAGTGAAAAGCAAGGCAGAGCACTTGATAAAACATCTTATTGAAACCTATTGTATTTACTACTTATTAGATTCTGGACTCGTATACATCTCAATTGTTGAGTGTCTTGGTATTTAAAAGCTTTAGTTCCATCAATTGCATTACTCATAATTTCCACATTTGCTCTTCGCTGGCAATTGAGGATGAGCGAAAGCTCGTATAACTGTCTTCCTGCAATTTGATTACCAGGAGATTCTGAAAGAATGCATTGCCGACACATCTTTAAGAACCAGAGCTTAAAGCTGCAAAATGACCATTGTATGGAAATGCTGCACAAATAGTTTTGGTAATGATGGAAATCATATGACTATACCAAGCTGAAATTATATTGGGGGGGGGGGGGTGAACAGCTCCTTGAAAACACAGGAAATATTTCTTTTTCTTTTGCCTCCACCGCCTTGCTTCCCAGAAGCTCCACTTTTGAATGCAAGTAATATTTCATACTATAGTCACTAATAAGTAGAAGATGTACATAACTTGAAATAATTATGGTTGTATATGCATAAAGTGTAAGTACTATCTTTAAAAAAATTACTTTGCATTAATTAGTGAACTGAGCATTTATGGGTAAAGTGTAAGTACTATCTTTAAAAAAATGTACTTTGCATTAATTAGTGAACTGAGCTCCTTGTGATTGCATACGAACAATGACATCAAGACGTTTTAATAGAAGTATCTCAATGTAACCTACATGGTATAGCTTCATGTGTGGACTGAACATAGATTATTGCATATTCCTGTCCTTTCAGGCAGCTCTTTCTGACCCCTAGAAAAAAAAAATATCATGCCTGGGGTTGTGGGACATGCACAGAAGAATACCTGTGTGGTTTGGGCACTCCTGGAAGGGCAGTGGTAATACTGGTCATTCTATGGGTTCTACAAGAGCAGTTCCACTAATGAAAGCGACAGGAGGAGTGATTTCAAAGCAGTACTCCTTCCTCACTGCACTGCCCTCACCCATGTGGTTGTTCTTCTCCACGGAACCAGTAATCACAGGATTTTCTTTCTGGAGTGGAAAGGAACAGGATTCCTTGAAAGTAAATGTAGTAGACCTCTGGAGTGGAAAGGAACAGGATTCCTTGCACATATGGTTAAGTACAAGCCTGCAAATTCTGAAACCAGTAAATGTAGTAGATCTCATTTCTGGTATCTTTTCTTATTCAGGAAGTTTCTCTGCCAGATTTCCTCCAAAGACACATTGCTTGGATTATGTGTCCCAGATTCATCAGGTTCCTCAAGGTCCCCAATATCTGCCATAATCCATTATCATTCTCCCTTCCTCATGTCTCCAGGAAAGTTATGGCTATGATTGCCCAACACTTGTTCTTGAACAATGAACCAAGCAGAAGTGCTACAATGATTCAGTGTGATCTTGGTGTGATCTTATTAGACCAGGAACCAGCTGGGCTGTAGCAGATCCTAGAAATAATTTCCTGTTTCTCCCCTGGGTTTCTGGCCCAGATGACCATTAGGGCAGAATCTGTCTCTACTGCTGGTTTTTAAAAATTATTCAAGGCTCTTAATTTAAATTCAAGGCCACACCATCCAAATGTGTTGTAATAGGAGCCCCAAATGGACACCAACAAAAGGGAAATCAGTACTCTAAAGAGTACTCTAAAGAACAGCATGAATATTTATGGTGTCATACAACTTATCAATGGTCCTGATGGACTTTCTAACCCTACTTGAGACTGTGTCATATCTTTCACAGCAGTGCCATCCAGAAACCTGATGACCCAACTAGTTAAATTTCATGGCCCTGAATTTGAAAATCTCAGCAATATTATACAATCCCTGTCTCTGTCAGTATTATTGTTGTTGTTGTTATCATTATTATCATTATTATTTCTGTTTCGTCATCCCCCACATGCAGAGCTCAGGGTGGGTTACAGCAGACAAATAAAACAGATAAAAACTATTACAACATAATTACAATTAAAACCTCTAAAATCAGGATGACATAGGTCACAAGATGGCAAACGGACATCATCATCATCATCATTATCATCATCATCATATGGCATCATGTGCAGTATAGCCAGGAGATCCTAAGATTGTCTGGCAGACTAAAATTCTAGCTCTTTTTTAGCATTATGCACTACTAGGTGGTGAGCTAGACTTGTTTTTAAGGCAAGAGATGTTTCAGTGGTGGTTTGCCATTGCCTGTTTCTGCATCACAACCCTGGTATTCCTGGGAGGTCACCCTTCCAAATGCTTGTCAAGGCTGGCCCTGCATAGCTTTCGAGATCTGATGAGATTGGGCTAGCCTGGGCCACCTAGATGAGGGCTCTCTGTCACTGTCAGCAAAGCTGCAGTGATTTAGCCGTTTTTGAAAATTATTTCCTGTAGAAGGATAGCAGATGATGTGCACGATCTTCTAATTTCTGTCCACTAGAGTTTTCTAAGGACTGCTTCCTTCTATACTGTCCAGCCTGCCTGGTTAAGATCTGCCTAACAAGCACTGCTTTCTGTGTCCGTGCCTTCAGTGATGAGATATGTGGTAACCTGAGACTAGGGTTCTTCCTGTAGTGGCCCATCGCTTGTGTAGTGCCCTTCCCCTTGAAGCTTGATGAGGGCCTGTACAGGTATTAGCCACCCAATCCAGTCCAGGAATGGGAGGGAATCCTGTACTTTTCAGTACATTAAACAACAAACC